>NW_026895676.1:0-177023 GCF_033153095.1 Gastrolobium bilobum | reverse complement strand
TGGCTGGTAACAGTGGTTTTTTCCCGGGTCACGGGGTAGACTGGCAGGGTTTCCCGGGTCTACCATGGTTCTCTTCCCACTAAATATAATGAACTTAAACATTATTAATAATGAAATTTGTTATTTGATTTGATTATGAAGAATGTCATTGAGTTGTGAATATTATCATATTATGACTAATGTTGTGCTAAATATATTAGTTGATAATTACCAAATACATTAAATGAACTTAATAAAGATAAATATTATATAATGGAATTTTGATTATTATATTGATATTTGATTTGATTAATGTGGAATTGATTTGAACACTATTTGACATTTGATTTAATTTGTTATTACTCATATTAATTGTTATAATTGTGAAAAAAAAAATTGTGAAAAAAAAAATGAATTTTGACAATTTATTTATTATAAGATTGTTTCATAAATTGTTAGAAATTTGGGGTGTTACAAAATGGTATCAGAGCCCCTGGTTGCGGCTGGGGTTTGCTTTTGATATTGACTCGAGGGATCAAAGATCCCTGAGTTAAATAAAAAAAAAAAAAATTAGGAAATAAAATAATAGGACATAATGTAAATAAATAAATCGAGAGATGGGTAGTGAAGGGTTATTTTTCTTGTCCTTTAAATATGATTTATTTCTTTGAAATTTCGATGATTATATGTTTGGAATTATTTTGTGATTTAAAATTATTATTGATAATATTCTTTAACATTTTTTTTTATATACGCTATCTTTTGTAACTCGTTCTTATTTTAATAAAAGTAATTAGCTTTCTTTTAGAGTTGTTCTTGAAATAATTAAAGTTTTTCTAGCAAATGAAAGATAATATATGTAATAAAAATTTCTATTTGTTTAAACAAGATATTCAGTTTCGAAACTTTTTTTCTAGCTTTTTTTGGAGTTACCCAACCCTAATTATCTCTTTTTGAGACGAGTTGGCTCCCTCCGGTATCCCCACGAGCTTCGACTCTTTGAGCCGGCTATGGGACTAATCCGGAGTGCGGGGGAACAGTGATGACTAAAGGTTCAGCCCCCTCCCCAAGAATGCATTCAGCGGTAATCGAACACGTATCCAACCCCACTAACTCAGCGCCAAACTTTTTTTTCTAGCTTGGTTAAAGTTAACAAGTCATTAATTTGCAGTGCTTTAAATTTATTGTATTCTATGTTGTCTTGTTTGCCGGGTTATGCATGACTCTTTGATGTTTGCTTACATTTTTTTAAAGGGGTTTCAAAAAAAAATTAATTAATTAAGTTTCGAGGACAAAACTTCTTTTAAGGAAGGTAGAATGTAATACCCCCATATTTTTATTAACTTTAACCTTATGCCTTTAAGTTAATTTGAGGAGCTCAAACTTCTAAGTTTCGAGGACGAAACTTCTTTTAAGAAGGGTAGAATGTAATACCCTATATTTTCTTTTAATAAAATAATAATAATAATAAATATTTTTTGGATAATAATGATATTTAGTATTTTTGTAATTAATAATATTGGTATTTAATATCTTTAATTAATGAGTTAATAATAGTTAAAATAATAAGAGGTAAGATAATAATAGTAATATTATTTGATTTATGTGATAATATATATATATATATATATATATATATATATATATATATAATATATGATTAATTGATTTATTAATTGATTGATGATTTATGTATTTATGTTTGATTAGTAATGATTGATTAGTAAATTGTTTAGATATGATGAGTCAACAAACATAAATTGTTTAGATATGATGAGTCAACAAACATATATTGTTTAGATATGATGAGTCAACAAACATATATTGTTTAGATATGATGAGTCAATAAACATAAATTGTTTAGATATAATGAGTCAACAAACATATATTGTTTAGATATGATGAGTCAGCATTGAGTCAGTAATGTATAAGCCCTAAACTTCAACTATAAATAGAGACCTAGCTTAACCAAACCAATTCACTCTCCTCTACTACTCTCTCTCTTCAAAAAGCTTATTTTAATTATTTTCAATCTTTATATTTTTTTTATCAACCGGTTCTCTACCCCAAATTACTCTTTTCTTCTAGAAGTTAGCGCGGAGACCAGGTAATCCTAATCTCTAGGTGGTTGTAGATTCGTTGTGTATGAAATTTTTATTGTGTGTAATCCTAATCTTTAGGTAGTTATATGTTTGATATGTGTAATCCTAATCCTTAGGTTATAATTTTGTTTGAAGTTTATTAATAGTAATCCTTATCCCTAGAGAGTCATAGATTATATTGATATGAATTTCGGTATATGTAATCCTATTCGTAGGTTATTTCTTTTATATAAAACTTGGATGTAATCTGAATCCTTAGGTGTTTAGGTTATCTCTATTATATGAAATTTGGGCATAATCCTTATATGTAATCCGTAGATATTCTTAATAGTTTGGTATGAACATTTCTATATATATAGGTATTTGTTTTTTTTTTAAATTTAAATTACTACATATGATAATTAGAATATTTTTGGAAATTTTTTATTATTTCAGAAATTATGATTATGTGCAATATATGATATAAACTTTTAATTCATGTGCAATATATGGATCTTATTGAATAATTATGAAAATTATGGAATTATACTACTCTTTAAGAAAAACTTTCCAAATATGTGTTTTAATGATTGAATTTAAATATTTATATTATTAATAAATATGATAATTGATGTGATGGGATTATTTGAATGACGATGATTGGATTTAGATTTTTCTATGATGAATGTTGAAGATTTGAATTATTATATCCTTGAATAAATTGGAAAGTTATGATGATGATCAGATTTGGATTTTACTGTGATGACTGTTGAAGATTTGAATTATCATATCCTTGAATAAATTGGAAAGTTATGATAATGATCAGATTTGGATTTTACTGTGATGACTGTTGAAGATTTGAATTATCATATCCTTGAATAAATTGGAAAGTTATGATAATGATCAGATTTGGATTTTACTGTGATGACTGTTGAAGATTTGAATTATCATATCCTTGAATAAATTGGAAAGTTATTATGATGATCAGATTTGAATTTTACTATGATAGATGTTGAAGATTTGAATTATTATATAAATTCGAGAATTTATGATAATAGTTGTTTGAATTATGATACTTTGGAAAATTATAATGCCGTTGAGTAACTCATTTAGAGATGATAATACTTAAAGAATAAATAATTATGATTGAATCTTTCCTGATTGTGTGTGTTTGTAATAAATTAATGGTGGGAAGATAGCTTTGGGATGGTACCTCCCAAGGTGATGAACACAACTTTTGGGCTTTATGCCTCCGATGTGAAACTGATGTGAAAAAGATTATATCCGTTCTTTCCAAAGTGGTGTCTGGCAGGGTTTCCCGGGATACTAGTAGCAACTTTGGGAAGATGTGTGCACACTAGGAAGATGTGAATTGATTATGGCCAATTTTGATTATACGTGGCTGGTAACAGTGGTTTTTTTCCCGGGTCACGGGGTAGACTGGCAGGGTTTCCCGGGTCTACCATGGTTCTCTTCCCACTAAATATAATGAACTTAAACATTATTAATAATGAAATTTGTTATTTGATTTGATTATGAAGAATGTCATTGAGTTGTGAATATTATCATATTATGACTAATGTTGTGCTAAATATATTAGTTGATAATTACCAAATACATTAAATGAACTTAATAAAGATAAATATTATATAATGGAATTTTGATTATTATATTGATATTTGATTTGATTAATGTGGAATTGATTTGAACACTATTTGACATTTGATTTAATTTGTTATTACTCATATTAATTGTATTTTGATTAGGATTACCAGCTTTGCTGACTTTTGTGTTTGTTTGACTGCAATGATCCTGCGGCTGCGGGGGAGCAGATTTTCAGTGAAGCATGTTGCAAAGGATGGGGCTAGCTGTGGACAGTGAGGATCACGACTCGAGTATTTCAAGCTAGTTTCTAAGTTTAGAAATTTATGAGATTTAAATAAATGCATAAGACATATTTCCTTTATTTAAACTTTAGTCTTTGGTTTTATTTTAATGTAATAAATTTAGCCTTGCACCTGTTCATTGTACAGGTGCGGCGGTAACATTCCCCAAATTAGATTTTGATTAGCTTCCGCAATATTTCTATTATTATAATTGTGAAAAAAAAAATGAATTTTGACAATTTATTTATTATAAGATTGTTTCATAAATTGTTAGAAATTTGGGGTGTTACAGCTATCCTCCCACCATTAATTTATTACAAACACACATAATCAATTCAATCTTGTCACAATTCTCATAATTGTCAAATAATTTTCATGATTTCCACATCACTTTAATCAAAATTATAATTTCCAAAGTCAATCTTTCAATAATATCATAATTTCCAAATTCATTATCCAAGAATATCATAATTTTCATATTCAACATCTACCAGGGTAAAATTCAAATCCAATCATCATATCATAATTTTTCAAATCAAAATTCAAACATTCACATCTATTAGGGTAAAGCCAAAATCCAATAATTAATCCAATTAATTTATAGAGATTTAAATAATTTAATTTAAATACCCTAAGGGTACATATAATAAATGAAAACATTCTAAAATTTCCTAAGGATTAGGATTACATATACATCAAACATATAACTATCTGAAGATTAGGACACACCCAATAAAATTTCATACACAACAAATCTACAACCACCTAGAGATTAGGGTTACCTGGTCTCTGTTTTCGCTAACTTCTAGAAGAAAAGAGTAATTTGGGGCAGAGAACCGGTTGGTAATCAGAAGAATATAAAATAAAGTAAACTAAGTTTTTGAACTAAGAAGATAGAATGGTAGAGGAGAAATGTTGAAGAGTGAATTGGTTTGGTTAGGCTAGACCTCTATTTATAGTTGAAGTTTAGGGCTTACACATTACTGACTCAATGCTGACTCATCATATCTAAACAATTTATGTTTATTGACTCATCATATCTAAACAATTTATGTTTGTTGGCTCATCATATCTAGACAATTTATGTTTGTTGCCTCATCATATCTAAACAATTTACTAATCAAACATAAATACATAAATCATCAATCAATTAATAAATCAATTAATCATAATTTATCATCTAATATATATATATATATAATTATATATTATCACATAAATCAAATAATATTACTATTATTATCTTACCTCTTATTATTTTAACTATTATTAACTCATTAATTAAAAATATTAAATACCAATATTATTAATTACAAAAATACTAAATATCATTATTATCCAAAAATATTTATTATTATATTATTATTATTATTTTATTAAAAGAAAATATGGGGTATTACAGTGGAACTCTACATGCATATCATAAAGGCACTCGCATATAACAGCTCAATAGCATTTATCAAAATAATACATGAAAACAACATCATGCATATAAACCATCCTCCATGGGACATGGTGGAACCAACAATGGCTAAACCGAGGACACAAAAGCTTACCTTGCAAGTTAACTATCCAATGCCAAGAGTCCACACTAGCTCAAAGCCCAAACACAGCAGAATCACAATTTCGAACCAACAATATATCAATAATCATACTTAACAAGCATAAGACACAAAGACAACGCCTTTCCTTTATGTTTTACGTCTTTAGACTTCTCACAAAGCCACAAGCCCTTAATCACTTAGATTCTGACTTACATTAATCATTACAGAAGTTCACAGTAGCCAATCATGGGTCCACAAACCCAAAATAGCATTCTGTATGAATAGTATCTTCACTGTTCACGAAAACCCAGAATATTCGGATATTTGTCGGGGGCATATCCGAATATCTCTCTTCCAATATCTGGATATCAATATTCGGATATTCAGATCCCCATATCCGGATATCATATCCGGATATTTCGCGACAGAATGCAGTTCTGCATTTTGCGAGATATTCTTCCCAAAGGTGGTTCATTTCATGCATACAGAAGCTCAAACATGCGATTTAAGGTGTGTTCAACATTACCCAACCTAAGGTTATCATCTTAAGTTCATTACATGCATAAGGTTCCACTTTTAACTAAGAAAGCTGAAGAACAAGAGTGATGATCATACCACAAGCTCAAAACAAAGGTGGATGATGCTCTTGGAGCTCTCACAACAGATCCACAGGTCAGACCTCCAATGAACACGAAAATGGTGATCAAGGTTCGTCCTTTCACCACCAAGATGACTCCTTCAAGCCCAAAATGCTAAGACCAAAGCTCCCTCCAAGAGAACCAAGAACTCAGCCAACACAACCCCTCAAACTCAGAACTTAAACCCAGAAATGGAGTCTCCTAGTCACTCCCAAAGCAAGTCCTCACCCACTCAAAGTGTTTTGGAGAAGGGAAAGGTAGAAGAATGGCACCTTAGGCTCACAAAATGAAGAAGAATGCAATGGAACGTTGAATAGAGAGCTGGTCAGCCACCCTTTCACGTAGGATTTATAAGGTGCCTAGGGTTTTGGGCCAAACTTGCGTATATATAATGTTTTAAGAATTAAACATATAGTATTAGCACTAATTGCTACGTTTAGCATTTTAATGCCAAACTTTGGAATCTGAACCTACTAAATTTTACAAGATTTATCATATTTTTATTATATTTTTCGCAGCACCTTTTCGGTACGCGCTTTTCCATAGCCAGTATTAGTTATGGCATCAGTTCTCATTATTTTAACTTGAAACTCGTTTTACAAGTCCTATGTAATATTCTAGGAATATTCATGCACTTATTATAATTTTCTGGGATACTTCATCGGTACACATTTATACCGAGTAGCAGAACCAGTATCTGCATTTTTCGTCAGAAAAGCGACTTTCAGCTTTAATAAACACTTACAATAATTATTTAAGCCTTATAATAATTATTAGGGTCAATTATGGAATTATTTCCTAATTTCTCATAATTAATTAATTAACTTCTTTAATTAACGGTGCAGGTTCTTACACATAGGCTGAAGTGCATAATGGCCAAAATAATTTCTCTAGTCCAAGCCAGCTTTGTTCCTAAGAGGCATATCCATGATAATATCGTTATAGTGCAAGAATTAATTCATTCTTTGCACAGAATGAGAGGTAAAAAACCTTTCATGGCTTTAAAGGTGGATTTGGAAAAAGCATATGATAGAGTAAGTTGGGATTTTATGAATAAAGTTATGAAGGAGATTCAGCTTCCAGATAAGCTGATTCATATCACTATGCTGCTATTACAACTGCTAATTTTACTGTTTTATGGAATGGTGAAATGACTGATGACTTCCATCCCACTAGAAGAATTAGACAAGGAGACCCGTTATCTCCTTATCTCTTTGTCACGAGCATGGAAAAGCTTAGCCATATAATTAAAACAGCAGTTGATGGGGGTATGTGGAAGCCAATTAAAGTTGGAAATGGAGGGCCATAGATTTCTCATTTGATGTTTGCAGATGATCTAATGTTATTTGCTCAAGCTAGCCCGCATCAAATACAAATGTTTTGAAATGTCCATATTTATTTGGTGAGATCTCAGGTCAGAAAATTAGCATTGAGAAAACAAGTATTTTCTTCTCCAAAAACACTCTGGATGTTGCAGCAGAGGAAATCTCCAGAATTTGTGGGTTTAAAAGGGTTAGAAATGTAGGTAAGCATCTTGGTGTGTGGATGAAGCATGGGAGGGTCACTAAGGAGGTTTATGCTAGCATTGTGGAAAAAGCTCAATCCAAGATGAATAGTTGGCAGGCTAAGTGTCTCTCCCAAGCTGGGAGAATTACTCTCACTCAATCTACACTGGTTTCAATGCCTTTTTTCCAAATGCAATGTGATAAGATTCCTGTTCCAATATGTCATGAGCTTGAAAAAATTCAGAGAAGATTTATTTCGGGGGATACATAGGATAAAAAGAGGATGCATTTTGTTGGTTGGGAAACCCTTACAAAGCCAAAAGAGAGTGGTGGGCTAGGATTAAAAAAGCTTAATTTAATGAATGAGGCCTTTGTTGGAAAAATTGCCTGGGCTATTTTTAGCCAATATGATGAACTCTGGATTCAGGTTTTGTATGCTAAATATGGAGGTCATAGAATGGGAACAAATATATTTAAAAGTAGGGTTAGTGATTCAAGGTTGTGGAAATTCATTTGCTTGGTGTGGAATAAATTAGAAAAGCGTTTGATTTGGGAAATTGGTGATGGTAATAATATTCTTTTTTGGAAGGATAATTGGGTTAAAAATGCAGGTAGGCTGATGGATAAAGCCATAAGTCTGATTCCTTGGGATGAAGTGGGTATGAAGGTGGCTAATTATATAGACAGTAATGGAGTTTGGGATCTAAACAAGCTTTCAAGGTGGCTCCCAAATGATGTTCTGCTTAACATCTGAGGTATGCTCCCCCTGAATCCTCATGATGGGATGGACCACTTGCTTTGGAATTTAAAAGGTGATACCAAAGTTTTTGTTAAGGGTATTTATGCCACTTTATCTGGTGTGGTTGAGCAGCAGGATTTGGCCCCTATTTGGAAGAAAATTTGGAATTGGAAGGGACCTCAGGTTATTAGGCTGTTTATTTGGAAAGTGCTTCACAATAAAATTCCTACAAAAAATTTCCTTAGCCAGTTTAATATGGGTTTCAGCTTCTTGCCCAATTTGTTGGGAGCATAATGAAACTTGTATTCACTTATTGAGAGATTGTAATGATATGAAGAATTTGTGGTCTGATTTGGTACCAATAGATATGCAGGTTTCTTTCTTTTTTGCCAATTTATGGGATTGGATAGAACTAAACATGTCATAGATCAGTTTTTTCAGGGATAATATCCCTTGGTGTACATGGTTTGCTACGACTTGTTGGCTTGCATGGAAGTGGAGGAATGAAAGGAGTCATGACAATCCAAATAGGTTCATGATTATCAATACAAGATTCAGTCAGTGATAGCCAAGGTGAGAGATATACAAGATGTTTTTCATAAGGTTAATTTACCTCAAAATAACCTGTCCCATTCGGATACTTTGATTTGTTGGAAGGCTCCTGGAAGCAATTGGGTAAAGATTAATACGGATGGAGCGGTTAAGGGTAATCAAAGATTAGCAGCTTGTGGTGGTGTTATTAGAAATGATGCTGGTCAATGGTTAAAAGGATTTGCTTATAGAATTGGTAGTTGTGATGCTCTTACTGCAGAATTCTGAGGTATTTTAAAGGGTTTGCAACTAGCTTGGGAAGATGGATGGAGAAATGTTATTGTAGAAAGTGACTCTAAATCAGCTATTGCTCTGCTCACTAGTGATGGTGATGCAGTCCGCGAGAATCATCTGATTTCTCGTTTACGGACATGGATTCAAAAGGATTGGAGAGTTCATCTGGTTCATACTTTCAGAGAAGGAAACTGTTGTACGGATTAGCTGGCAAATTTTCCTTTTATGAATGTTTATTCTGATGATTTTTGTGTTTTTAATCCCCCTTTGGAATTGGTCTGCTGTTTGATGTAGATTTAGCTTCTATTTGTAGAACTCGTTGTATTTCAGTTATTTAATTTGTGTTGTGGTGTGTTTTACCCAGCTTACCAAAAAGAAGAAGCAAATATCAATATTTGCACATAGTATATAACGAGATAATTAGAAAAATGAGCATAAAACATGGCTAAAAGAAATTTATGCCATTACTTCTTGAGTGAAAGATCAAAACTCAAGTAGTAATTAACATTGTCCAAGTGAGCATAAATGACACATCTGCAAAATAAACTCAAGGAAAACTTCAATGCTCAAATTAGCATAGGATTCAAAAACTGCAGAAGTATAAGTTACGGATACACATTTACAACTAAGACGATTCAATCAATCCAATAGGTTTAATTAGTAGATCTATTCTCTCGTCTGGATTATGAAACTCTTTCATCGAGGAGTTTCTTTTTCAACCATTGGCCAACAATTTCTTACAATTTCCATCCCGTTTATGGACTCAAGCATTGCAGTATATTAGAGACAAAAGAAGAAGAAAAAAATCGGATACTAATCTTCGATTGTGATTTTCAAATGGTTATTATAAAGTTTTTTTTTATATTAAGTCTGTATTATATTTTAAATATTTTTATTTATAATATAATACTTTTTATTTTCACCCCGTTACCCAAATTTCTGACTCCGCCCCTACGTGCAACGCTGGTCTCTATGGAGTATGGACAATGTCAATAGAAGGTTTGCCAAAATATTCTGTTACTGTATTGTTTGCGTTACCTGTTAGTCTTGACAAAGGTCCTTTAATTTGTCTGACAAAATTTGGGTGTATATTTTTTTATCGAATTACTGTCAACCTTGTGACAATTGGTCAACTACTACATTTATACCGAATCAAATGTCTACCGTAAAAAAGTGCAGGTAGAATTGTGCACACTAAAGAATGCTATTTTCAAAAAAATGATGAATCTGGTAGTTGGCAATGATTAAATTCACGGCTTCTGTACTCAAAAGATGAAGTTTTCAACACCTACTTCCTTGACCTAAGGAAATTTAGGTCATCCAAGAAGCTCAGGCATCCCCATTGGATTATCGAAGGTGGTTTACAGATTATCAAAGGTGGTTTACCTGCATGAAAAGACTTGGTGAGTTCTATACTTCTCATATGTTTCGGCAATAGTACTATAAAGTTTATAGGGAAAAGCTAAGATCTAGCTCTCTTTGATTCTATATCAAAGAAATGGAATAGCAGTACTCTGTCTCCAAGTTTTGAGCTTTCCAAATGCATATTAAGCTCATCTGCTTCCAAATCATCTTTTGATTTTGACAAATATTACAGTGACCCAACAATATGGGGCCATTGCCATTTATAGACTCAGCTCTAAGGTCAAAGCTTAAGATGACCATGTTTTTATTGCAAAAAGAGAAATGAGACGCAAAAATACATATTAAAACAAAACTCTTCAATCGTTGTATCACTAAAGCACATACAAGGCTTCCAATAAAGGACACCCTCAAAAAAAAAAAAAAAAGGAAAAAATCTCTGTAGTCTGAATATTTAAAATGGACTTAAATTACACTCGTTGCTAAGGCTAGCTGGGAATTGGTAAACTACGAAGCTCAAATAAAACCATGTTAAAATACAGCTTCAATCTCCTAATACGGAGACTTGAAAAAGGTAAGGATGCTACTGTAACGTTCTTTTTCTGTTTGCACAGTAAACAAGAAATCACAAGCAACGGTGACCAAAGCAGTAACATGAATTCTCAAATATTTGATGCAGAAATTGGGGATTTGTCAGCAGATTAAGATGTTACCTTGAAACCCAACATCTTGTTTACTGCAGCAATATAGGCCTTGACACTGGAAACTACAACATCCATTCCTGCTCCGGTCCCACTACAAAAAATATATATATATATATATATATCGTATCCATGGATCATTAGAAAGAACAAGATACACTAAAGCAATCCAATTCAGAATTCAACAAACCTAAATGTTCGATGAACAGTTTCTCCAGTTAAAGCACGAGTAGTAGGAGTCTTCTCCCCACCAATTAAAACTCGTGTAGTGGCAATTGCATCAATGCCTTCGGTGACTGCATTCATCGAGTACTCAAGAAGAGTTATTGGTTCCTGCATAAAAATAAGAGTAGAAGATTAATCCATCATACCATGTTTTGCAATACCTAATACTCCTATTAGAACTAATAATTAAGTCAAGTACACTACCTATACATACTAAGAGTAGTCCAATAATCTTTCAAAATCAAAAGGATGCAATAGGCTAAAAGAGACAAGGAATATATACAACTTCAAACCTTCACTATCAGATCAACAGCCTTGTAAGCCGAATCCATGGTCCAGTACTAACAGAACAAGCATCTTGTGTACTACCATCAATACTAACAAGTTTGACAGTTGCAGTCGAAAGACCAAGAGTTCCACAAGTCACCTGCACTGGATGGATACTGATTAGCTTATGTTTGTTCTATTGTTGTCAAGCCATTACATCATATTTCAAAACAAATTTCAATTTACCTGCAAATCACCAAGCTTCCAGATAGGCTCTGCCTGAAAAACTTCATCTGATACCAATGCTGAGGTCAGCATGAGTAACCCTCTGATGCAAAATAAAAGCAAGTTAACCATGCGTCTAACATATATAGAACCCATTATCTCATCCTCCAGTTTTTATTCTATACAGAAAAGAGCTAACTTCATTTATTACTGAATATTAATTTCCTGATATAAAATATCGCATATCTAAAGACAATTAGACCCAAATTGTTGACTGAGTCAATGCAAGCTAGATCTAATGCCTTGCACATTAAAATCAGTAGCACTCAAAAGGAAAGAAAATCACTAGTTCTTATTTACCCTTTTTTGCTCAGCCACTGCTTTGAAACGCCAAAATAAACTCTGAACTTGGTCCTCATTAAGTTCATAACCAAGCTGAAACAACAGAGAATAACTCATAAAACAGAAGATAACATTCAATAAGCTTTTAGCTTCAACTCAAATATTTGGACGCCGCCGAGTGGATTCGGGTTGAGATTGAGTGTACCAAATGGTGCATTTGGGATATGTGGCGGTAAAGTGGATTGGAAGCTGAAGTGAGAGGGTTTTGAGGTTTGTTTTGATATACCACCGGAAAAAGCAAAATATATTTTTTTTGGATTTTATAAGAGTTATGTCGACTATGTAATGTTATAGAAATTCGTTTTGCGTGCAGTAATTTTTTTTTTTTTCCTTCAAAAAGTGTGGGCCCCACAAAATGTTGTGTATCTAGGAAAGTTTATTGTGTCATGTTAAATTACAAATACAAATCCTATTTTTTTAAACAAAAAAAAATGTGTACATAAGAGAGTTGTTAGAAGTTTCTTTCTTTTACAGTAAAACTACATTTTTTTTGGTCCAAGCATTGAATAAAACTACATTTTTTTTTTTTTGGTTTCTAACATGCAGAGAAAACAAGGATTCTTTGCAATTTTGGGGAAGCTAAACATTTCAGTTTCTAAAGACTAAGGGAGTATTTGATAGAGGTTTTTAGGAGGGATGTCTAGACAACTTGAAATGGGTTTTGTTCTTATCTACTTTTGGTAGAAGAATTTACAAAATTTAGATAGGAGACTTGTTTACCCAGCCAACCTCTTTTATGTGCAAAATTTTATTGAAAGCATTGTTCCAAAAAATCATATTCATGATGGTATTTTAGGTTTTGCCGGGGAAAAAAAAGTTGAACAATTTGCTGATAAAATTGTCCCTAATTTCAACTCTCTTTTTAAGTCATACGTCTCCTCCAATGGAACAAAAAAATTTAACAATGTTCTTGTTTCTCGATTGAAACCATTCCATTTTACAAACAGCAATTCATATATGTATGCAAACAGCAATAACAACTTTCAAATATTTTACAAGATTATTTGAGTGATTTCAATTTATTTTTCCATCAATCTTTTTTCTTCAACCAAACATAGATTCAGAAAATTTAATCCAATTTGTCTGGTAATATATTTACCTACCAAACAACATTTTTTACATTTTCCTACCAAACTCACTTTTCAACCATTTCCCTATCAATTACATTTTCCTAATATTCAAAAAATTTCTCCTCAACCAAACGCCATCTAAACACATTTAAACCACAAAAATGGCCCCCAAGTATCGTGTCAGTCTCACTCTCACTCTCAACTCCATTCATATTTCTCATTTCCTAACCCAGGGAGAGTGATCATTTTGTCACGTTTGGACAAAAAAATTACCAGACTGCCACATCACCAGTAAATTTTGCCAAAATGCCACGCGGCATAATTCGCTACACTGTGTAGCGAATTATGCCGCGTGTCATTTTGACAAAATTTACTGTTGACGTGACAGTTGTTAAATTTTTTATCCAAAGATGACACTTTGGTCAGTGTCCCTCCTAACCCATGTAGACCTAGCGCATCCCTCGGACACCGCCAACCTGTCACTATCCTTATTTTACACATCATTAACGAACGATTAGTTTGTCTTTAACAAGATAAAATGTGTGTGAGTGAGAGCTCATTAACTCATTTGTTAACTTTTAAAAATCTAGAAATTATAAACAAAAAACACAAACTAACATCACCATACAAATTTACAGCTAGTAATTTGAACACGGATAATTAATCCAGTATTTGCTGCCTTGTTGCTAACGTAATTCAAATAATATATATATATATATATATATATATATATATATATATATATATACGGGATAGGATATTATGACACCCAAGTTATGTTACACTCATGTGACACCCAGTCAATCTCACCGTTAAATCGCTTATGTTGATCCAACGGTTATATTTATTTCCATCTTTGTATGGTCATGATTTCTCGAATTTAAAGTGAAAGCATTAAATTTGGGAAATCATAACCATACAAAGGTAGAAATAAATATAAAATATTAAATTTGAGAAATCATGACCATACAAAGATGGAAATAAATATAACTGTTAGATCAACATAAGCGATCTAACGGTGAGATTGACTGGGTGTCACATGGGTGTAACATAACTTGGGTGTCACAATATCATATCCCTATATATATATATATATATATGATGGAATTTACTCAATTTTTTCATGTTACAGGCATATTTTATGTGGGATCCAAATCTATTAAAAATAAAAAAATTATACGAAAATCGAATGATCAATATAGGAGAAAACTATTCTCCTATAATATGAGAAATATTTTCTCATATATATATATATATATATATATATATATATATATATATATATATGAGAAAAATATTTATCCTTTTAAAGGATATATAGTTATGTCATTTTAAGTAAGAGAAAGACACAACTTATTATTTTTTTATTTAAAATATAAATTAAAAAATCACTCACTTACTCTTTCATGATTTTTATTTTTTGTGTCTTTTTATCATTTAAAATAACATAATTATATATCTTTAAAAATTACAAACACTAATCTTTGTTCAAATTCGGGTTGAGGATATACACCTTGTAAGTTGTAACGATTTTATTATTATTTTCATGCTAATGGTAGTATTAGGTGTTGGGAAATCGGTTCCCTCAAGTTCGGCTTCTACAGCCTTTGTGCGGAAGTCAATCAACAAGATCCTGATCTCGGATCTCGGCAATACCTCGTCCTGAACTTTACCAGGTCGGGCAGCGCAGCGAAAAATCAAAACGAAAAACGGGAGAGAGAGAGAACACAAACAGTTTTTAACGTGGGAAAATCTTCTCCAATGAAGAAGTAAAAATCCACGGGACTTAGTCCAGATCAAGAATCCACTATGAAAATAATGGTTACAAAGAATCAAATACACCAATGTGGTGGTTAACTCAACCTCTCCAACAATGGTGAAAATCAAACTACCCTAGAGATGTTTCACTCAAACTCTCTCTAGAGATCTCTCAAATGCAAAGCATAAAGCTTTGCTCAAACAATCAAATAATTATCTCTCAAATTTTTCTCTCTAACTTCTGACCTAGCCTCCACCCTCGACTAATGAATATATAGAGGAGGTGGAATTTAGGGTTTAAGGTTTAGGGTTTTTAGGAAACCCATCTATGGGCTTGGGCTAAGTGAAGGAGGAAGCCCAACAAATCTCCCCCTCCGACTTCAATGCGTCGGCTTCAGCATCAACCCGGCTCCTTCGCAGCAGTCTTCAAATTTTCTTGCTGGAACCGGCTTCGTCATCATGTCAGACCAATTATGGTCAGTGTGCACCTTGACTAGTTCGAGCTCTCCACCTTCCACCACATCCCGATCCAGTGATACCTCACATCAATGTGCTTAGTGCGGGAGTGATAGGTTGAATTATTCGCAAGATGGATTGCGCTTTGATTGTCACAACCCATCTCGTACTTGTCTTGGTCATGGCCGAGTTCCATGAGGAACTTCTTCATCCACAGCATCTCTTTGCTTGCCTCAGTCGCGGCAATGTACTCAGCCTCGGTTGTCGATAATGCAACACACTTCTGAAGTCTTGATTGCCAAGAGACAGCTCCTCCGGCAAATCTCATCATGTATCCCGTCGTCAACTTCCTCGAGTCGAAATCTTCCCCTAAATCAGAATCCGAGTAGCCTTGCAACTCAGCTTTGCCTTCTCAAAATTGGAGACATAAGTATGTCGTACCTCGGAGGTACTTGAAGATCCACTTCACTGCTTCCCAGTGCTCTTTGCCGGGGTTTGACAAATACCGGCTTACCATTCCAACAACATATGCCAAGTCGGGTCTAGTGCAAACCATTGCATACATCAAGCTTCCGACGGCGGATTGGTACGGGACCTTCATCATCTCATCTTTATCTTCATCAGATCTCAGACATTGTTTCTGGTTCAGCTTTATGTGTCCGGCTAGGGGGGTGTAAACTGTTTTGACTTTGTCCATGCTGAATCTCTTCAGAATCTTCTCAATATACTTCTCTTGACTTAGACACAGTAGCTTCTTCTGTCTATCTCGGATAATCTTTATTCCGAGTATCTGCTTTGCAGGGATGAGGTCCTTCATTGCGAAGGACGAGCTCAACGCCTTTTTTAGGGCGGCTATTCTAGATTTGTCTTTCCCTACAATAAGCATGTCGTCAACATATAACAACAAAATCAAAAAATCTCTAGCCTCATACCTCTTCACAAATACACAATGGCCAGCTTCTGTCTTCTCAAACTTATGATCAGTCATGAATGATTCAAACTTCCTGTACCACTGCCTAGGTGCTTGCTTCAAGCCATAGAGGCTCTTCTTCAACCGACATACCAAGTCTTCTTGGTCTGAAGCTCGGAACCCCTCAGGTTGTTCCATATATATTTCTTATTCTAAATCACCGTGAAGAAATGCCGTCTTCACGTCCATTTGTTCTATCTCGAGGTCCATTGAAGCCGCCATAGATAACACGGTTCGAACCGAGGTCATTTTCACCACAGGAGAAAAAATCTCCTCAAAGTCTACTCCTTTCTTCTGATTACAGTCTTTCACTACAATCCGGGCTTTGTATCTCGGCTTCTGCCCGTTCTCTTCATTCTTAATCTTGTAGACCCATTTATTTTTCAGAGCTCGTCTTCCTTCAGGAAACTCGGTCAGCTCATAAGTCTGATTCTCGTGCAGAGACTTCATCTCATCTTGCATTGCCATTTCCCATTCTTCTCTCTCTGAGCTCGTCACAGCCTCATCATAACTCTGAGGCTCACCGTCTTCAGCAACAACGGTGTATTCATCAGATGGGTACCTTGTAGAAGGTTTTCTTTCGCGAGTTGGATATTCAGTTGTTCTTCAGCTTAAGAACCCGGTTCATCATTCTCATCCTGGATCTCATCATCAACTCGGACCTCATCATCAGCTTGTTACTGGTCATCAATTTCTTCATTCTCTTGATTTTATCCCCCTGCTTCAGCTCGGACAGGAGGAACAGGTTCTTCATGTCTGACAGTAACTCGAACTTTGGGCTTCAAGATGTCATGAATAGTCTCATCTTCGTGAAATATCACATATCGGCTTCTCACTATCTTCTTATTGATTGGATCCAAAAGTCGGAACCCGAACTCACATCTCAGCGAACCAAGATAAATGCATTCTTTAGTCTTCGCATCAAGCTTTGCCCTTCCATCTTTAGGGATATACATAAAAAAGCTCGGCATCCAAACACCTTCAGTTGATTATAGACCGCTTTCCGACCTGTCCAGACTTCTTCTGGAATTTCTCCTTCAAGTGGCCGTGATGGTGAGAGGTTGATTAGGTCAACAGCAGTTCTGACGGCTTCTCCCCAGAATGATTTCGGCAATCCGGCATTGGATAACATGCTTCAGACCTTCTCTTCAATAGTCTGGTTCATCCTTTCAGCAAGTCCATTCAACTGTGGAGTCTTGGGGGGGGTGTCTTCTCAAGTCGGATCCCGGCCGCTCTGCAGTATGCATCAAATTGGCTGCAATACTCACCACCATTGTCAGATCGAACCACCTTCAATTTCTTACCAGTCTCCCTTTCAACCATTGCATGGAATTCTTTAAAGGAATGGAGTACCTGGTCTTTAGTCTTCAACAAATATACCCACACTTTGCAGGAATGGTCATCAATAAATGAAACAAAGTACTGAGCTCCTCCAAGAGATTTCTCTGACATGGAGCAAACATCAGTATGGACGAGGTCAAGAATATACCTTCGTCTTCTTGGTTGATCTGGTCTCACAAAAGAAACCTGGTGCTGCTTTCCAGCTAGGCAATGCGTGCAACTCTCCAACGCTTGGCCTTTCAACCAGGTTAGTAATTCTTTCTTGTGCAGGATTTGGAGCCCTTTCATGCTCAAGTGGCCGAGGCGCTTGCGCCATAGCTCCAAGCTAGGTCCATCTCGGACAGAATTGGCTTCTCCGCCATTGATCTTTCCTTGCATCACGTACAAGGAGCCTTCCTTCTTACCTCGGGCCACGACCAAGTTTCCCTTGGTCAGCTTCCATCTAACACTACCAAAGTAGTTCACTAACCCGGCATCATCAAGCTTGCCTACCGAGATTAGGTTCAAACGCATGTCAGGTACATGCCTCACATCCTTCAACACAAGTCGGCATCCGACATTTGTGGTCAGAGTTACATCACCGACACCAACAATCTTGCCAGTCACCTGATTTTCCATCTTCACGACTCCAAAATCACCACCTCGATAAGAGGAGAAAAAACCTTTGTATGGAGTAACATGGAAGGAGGCACCGGAGTCAACAATCCAGGTGCAGTCATCATATGCAACATTCAAATAATTATCCTCACCAAGGAGGAATATCTCGACATTCGAGTTTGCAGCCACCGCAGTGGTGCTCGTCTTCCCTCTTCTTGGGAATAATCTGATCCGACTTCACAGAGCCGTTCTTCTCATCATTCTGCAAAGTCCAGCAGTCTGGCTTCTTATGTCCTGTCTTCCCACAGTAGAAGCACTCCAACTCGTATTTCGGCTTTGACCGACCTCTGGACTTTCCTCTTCTATCTTGATCTCGACCGCGGCTTTTACTTCTACCCCGGGAGTTGAATTTTCCTTTGTTCTCTGCAACGTTGGCCTCAGATGTGTTAGACACACCTCGTTCTCTTCTCCTGACTTTTTCGCTCAGGAGGCTATCGGTTATGACATCCATCTTCAACTTTTCTTCTAGAGCTGAATTACTCAAAGTCACCACCAGAGTATCCCAGCTTTCTGGCAGCGAGCTCAACAACAGCAAAGCCTGCATCTCGTTATCAATTTCCATCTCAGCTTTTGACAGCTGATTCACAATACATTTGTAGGTGTTGAGGTGTTCAATCATGCTCATGTCGTTCTTGTATTCGAGCTTCACAAGTCGGCGAACCAGGTATGCTTTGTTCCTGGGAGTCTGAATCATGGACTCTAGCTTCGTCCACAACTCATACGTGTTCGTGAACTCAGACACGTGCACAAAGAGACTTTTATCAATATATTTCCTGATCGTGGCTACCGCCTTCCGACTCAGGATCTCCCACTCCTTATCAGTTTTATCTGCCGGTCTCTCATCAAGGATAATAGGCTCATGCAAATCTTTGCAGTAGAGATGATCTTCCATCATCGGTCTCCAGTATGTGAAATTGTCTGCGGTCAGCTTGAACATGTCTCCATCATTGGTTATGCCACTGGTCTCCATCTCGTCTCCCTCAGAACGTGTCGAACTCGGGCTCTGGTAACACTGTTGGAGAATCGGTTCCCTCAAGTTCGGCTTCTACAGCCTTTGTGCGGAAGTCAATCAACAAGATCCTGATCTCGGATCTCGGCAATACCTCGTCCTGAACTTTACCAGGTCGGGCAGCGCAGCGGAAAATCAAAACGAAAAACGGGAGAGAGAGGAGAAGGAGAGAGAGAGAACACAAGCAGTTTTTAACGTGGAAAAACCTTCTCCAATGAAGAAGTAAAAATCCACGGGACCTAGTCCAGATCAAGAATCCACTATGAAAATAATGGTTACAAAGAATCAAATACACCAATGTGGTAGTTAACTCAACCTCTCCAACAATGGTGAAAATCAAACTACGATGATACACTCAAACTCTCTCTAGAGATCTCTCAAATGCAAAGCATAAAGCTTTGCTCAAACAATCAAATAATTATCTCTCAAATTTCTCTCTCTCACTTCTGACCTAGCTTCCATCCTCAACTAATGAATATATAGAGGAGGTGGAATTTAGGATTTAAGGTTTAGAATTTTTGAGAAACTCATCAATGGACTTGAGCTTAGCATTGAAGGAGGAAGCCCAACATTAGGCTTATCTGATTAGGCAGCGCTATAGGGGTCTGACCCATCCTTATTGAGAGAGACAGCATAGAACTGGCCCACGAAAAAGAGGTCGACCCAAACCCAGTAACAAGAGTAGCAAGTTGTGGCACAACCGAGTTAAGCTGAGAAGTAATTAAAAACAGAGATGAGATGGTAGGAGTGAAAGATTCTTTTTTACCGATACAAGTATTAGGTTACATATAAATACCAGATAATTCATGTATACATATAAATACAAAATTGCATATTTCCACATCTATATTTAGTGCTATATTATGAATTATAGAAACGAGCCTTTTCATATTGAAATATTTATTCATTAATTATAGATCAGTTATTATAACATAATTTTGAATATTAACAATAAACACCACTTATGAATAAAAATATTTACACGAAAATGATTTTTTTTATATAAAATGGTTATGTTTTATTATTTTATTTTATAACACAATCTTATTTTATAAAATAATTTTGATAAAATGATACAGTTCAGATTATTTTTCATATTTTTTATATCTATATCTATAATTGATTCATATATATAAAAAATAAATTAACCAATTTTTTTAAAATATAATCGCATCAAATTACTTGGCTATTCATTTTTTTTTCACATTTTAGAATCATATTAAGTTATTAACCACATTAAATCACTTTTGTTTAAATTATTTAATTTTACTTTTGAATAGAAAATCATATGAAACATAATTATATTTTCTCATTAAATCACTGTGTATTCATAGCCATGTTTGTCATCAATACCCATTCGCATTAAATTACTTGTAAAATGAAAGCATTGTTTGTACAATTTATTGGATAGCATTTAAATATTTTTTTTAATTTTATTTTTGTTAGTGATCAGTCCAAGACTCCCAAGGGATGGGTCTAGATCAGTTAGCATTAATGACAAATCGAATAGCATGAATTTTTAAAAAAGATTAACTAATAATATGTAATGAATTAATGAATCTAATTTTAATAAAATGAAAAGTGGAGGGACAATGGTAGCACCAAGTAACATCGTACTTTTTTATCAAAGGAAGAGGCGCTATGTGCAATGAGCACCTCTATTTGTGCCTGTCAACGTGTCATTCCAACCTTTTTGGAGGCTTATGTGACAGGATCAAAGAGTTGGGCATCAGAGCCATATGTAGCTGTATGACTGTAGGTTTAAGTGATCGATATGGTTACTTTGATACCCCCGTTCAAAAGAGAAAATACTATATTCTAGTACACATTTTATGTCAAAAGTTATGTGAGAAAGTTACATCCCAATTTGTTACTTTATTATCTCAGTTTATAACTTTTTAATTATGAACGTGTAACTTTTAATATTATATTAACTTTTTCATATGACTTTATAACTTTTAAAATAAAGTCTGCAACCTAATATCATTTTTTTTTCGTTTTGGAGGAAATACCAACATGATTCCCAAAGAATATAACTTCATTGTATTAATTCAAAAACTTAAATGGCATCGCTGTTGCAGCTGGAACTAAAGTGTCCTGAAAACCAGTTATAATTGTAGCTGCCATTACATTCAGATATATGTCTTTACTTCGAAGGTAAAATGCAAACGTTTGATAAAACTACAAAAATTGGCGCTCTCATTTTCCCCATAGAGGTATGAATAGTGAGAGGGGTCGCTAACTAGACATGTCACTCTTTCCTTCCCACGTGAGATTTATTTATTTTTCAACCTTTTTGTTTTGTGCTTCTGCTTGCGTTTTTGTTTTGGAGGTAAATGATCTACATTATCATCTTTCCCAGCAGAAGGGCTACCGCTTGAAGGCCAATCTTCATCAGAACTAAGTACCAAGTCCTCCACAACATCGTCATCTATGGCTCTATCTTTCTGCTGCTTTCTCTTCTTTCTCTTTGTTTCTGTAGGATTTTTTATCCTGAAAGCAAAGCATCACTCAGACAAAAGTACAACGAAATTTGTGTCAATGTCCATGTATGGAGATGTGCATGAATGATGCATGTATTAGTGTGTGCAGCTAAGTTTGTCAGCGGAAGAGAAACAAGGAAAAAGAGTCATACTTAGAGTCATTTCCAGGTAACCATGATGAACTAAAGACAGCAGCGCCTTTCTCATTCTTTCTAGCATCATCCTCTTCATCACTTTCTGATATTTCATTCGCAAAAACAGAGGATTCGTCTCCCACAAGAACACTGAAAATTTTCATGTTATGTTAGAAACCTCTATCTTAACCATAATCAAGAGTTGGATACCGTAATCTATGCGATTGAACATGACTTCAAAGTTCAAACCTGGATTCCATTAATGAATTATTTCTTTGTTCTGCTCTCTGGCGGAGTGTTATAACGTACTTTGACAGTGGACTAGAGGCTGACTTCTTTTCATCCTAACAAAATCAGGTTCACCCTTCAATTCTCAATTATAAATTGAATTTAAGGTACAGTAAAATTGAGGCTTGGAATAAGTGGGATGATAATCTAAAAACACTTAAGGAAAGGGAAAAGAAAATAACAAGTAACCCATTAAACATAAATGAAATGGCTTTGTCCAATCAAATTCATGTGCAAAGCCAGCTATTTAGACCACAACCAAATGACTAAATAGCATGGTATGTCACACGCACACACACACACACACACAGAGAGAGAGAGAGAGAGAGCTTGAAGAATTGAAAAAATGAGCAAGCTACAAATCCAACGAGGAAATAATCAAAACTCAAACATTCCAAATAAGTAAAGAGAAATTATGAGCAAACCTCAAGAAAAGATGATGCAGCAGGGTCACTAGGTAAAAAGGAAACTGAAATGCGCCTTCCATTCACAAAGTCCGAATTTGCCTCAATCTAAGTGTGTGAAAATGAAATATTAGAAATGAATGCTACAAGATCTGCTGCATGAGAATAATAAAACATGAAAGTAAATCTAAGTATCACCATTGTATTTTATGACCATTTAGTAGAGATACCTGGCGTATAAGCTGCCTCATTTCTTTTCGAAATCTCTCAACTTTGGTTGATTTGCAAAAGCTACGCAACCTCACAAGTGGAATAAAAGACAACTCCACAAATGCGACGGAATAACTCCACTGAGACAAGTGTTCAGCAAGCTCCTCAACCACAGAAAAAACACATGCTTCTTGAAATGCTCGTGTCTTTAGGGTCGGCTTGCTAACCTAATATGGAAGAATTCTAAGGTTAGGTGGAGCTCAAAAAGTGCACATTGTCATTGATTCATGTTATCAGTACCTTCAGTATACTGCGTAAGTCAACAGCTTTGCCAACACCTCCTGTAGGGGGTCTATTCAACTCTTTCATCTCCAGCATGTCCAAAAGAAGCATAGACACTGGTACAAAAGAATGGGTAGAAGCTGCAATCTGGTTCAGCATTCTGATACATCTCAGCCTAAGGGGAAAATATCTGGCTGTGGGAACTAGACGAGCAACCCCAGAAATTATTTGGGTCAGTGGATATGCAAGTTGCATAAAGTCAGATTCTGAACTGTAGGTACAGACTGCACCGGTCCAAAGTTCAAGACAGTTCATGAATTTCCACTCATAAACCTTGCGGAAAGATTCCTAAATAATACATTCAAAGAAAGAGCAATATAAGTAAAATAAAATAAGTAGTGTCAAAAATGCACAAACAATTTGTTTCAATTTGTAAAAGCTCCAACCAAGCAAGGGTAAAAGAAAAGGAAAGCATAATGATTAAGGATGTTTTAAACCCTAAAATGAAGATTGATTAACTGGGAGGATTGACTCTAGGTGATTGATTGTAGCATGGTTGAAGGGTGGTGAGAGTCAGACAACTACACAACTGTATAATCTTCCCACTAGTCTACATACAGGTACGAGCTAGAGGAAATTTGTGCTTCAACCTACAGTCTTTCTATATTTTCCGTATCCCTATCTGTAACACCAGACCCTTATTTTGTCTAACTAATTTTTTGTAATAATCAAGTGTACCTCGTAACAGACAGATAACAGAACTTTGAAGCCTTGACACATAAGGTTCAAGAAGAAGATGGTGCTGATAAGAACAAATCAGCAGACAATAATAGAAAATTATGCCAAGCTTGTATGAAGTGACACTAATTAAAATCCAAATATAACCAGTTTGTTAGTACAATTCCATAAATTCAAAAAATGTTATGAGGCACTTCTTACAGTACATAGGGAGAATAACAAGAAGTACTGGGAAGATAAAACAGCACCTTTGTTTTTGTGTTAAGTGCCTCCCTTAAAATCATAGCCAATTGCCGGATGAAAATAAAGGCATGTTGATATGCAGTTGGAAGATCCACACCAAGAAGTTCAATGACACAATTGCCAAGAAAATGGATATGTTTAAGTTTCACTGCATTTACAAAGTGGCAATTCAAAACATAGGCTTTATATATTCCCCTGAAGCATTCATCAATGCAGCCAGATCCAATACGGATGCATAAATCTCTCATAAATAGAAACGAAACAACCGGAAGGGCACCTCCACCAGTACCCCAGAAATGAAGGACCACCTGATAAATTCAACAGGAAAATTAGTTCACTAAACCAATAGACAAGATATGTTACACTACATCCCAGAATGTCATAATGTCCCACAGGCTACATAAAATGTATTCTACATCGCAGCTTTTTCATTGGCAAGCATCACACACACATTGAAGAAGCATATTCCTATAAGGAAATAGGATCGCATGCAACAGCAAGTTCACTGTGCACCTTTTATGATATTATTCTTAATCTTGTGTATGGAGGGGAGGAACAATGTATCATTAAATACAAGGTTTAGAAAAGGTTTTAGTTGATTGCTGTCCATCCATTTATACAATCCATCTATCAAAAAATGACTGTAGAGGACCAAACGATACCACAATCAATTTGCATCAGCAGGCATGTGTAATACAGACTTAAAAGCACCAGTGTTCATTGATGAAGTGAACAAATACTGTAGAGAACAACAATTAGATGAACAATAGCCTATTCATACCTTAATGTATTTCCTTAGGAGCGAAGGAAAAGCAGCCAAAAACAATGAAGAATATTTAAGCCGGCGTAAAGTAAATGATATCATTTCTGTATCGGTCATTTGGTTCAAAACATGGAGCGCATTTCCAAGGTAAGACTTCACTAAATGGCCATGACTCATCCAAGGCTTTGTGGTCATTAAATCTGTTATTGTCTCTTTCTTTCCACCAGAAGCAGGAAGCTTCAACGAATTTCTTAGTATTCCATCCATTTCATTAAGTACAGTCATCATTATTTTGTTGAACACAGTGCTTGACATTACACTAAGCTTTGTCATAGACTCATTCTCACCATCATCGCCATAGTGGCATGCTGTCCTAAAAGCCCTCATCAGGGAACGAACTGCGCTTATGCTCCCATTTTCTTGAATTGATTTACACCACAAATCAACCATAGAAGTAGTTATAACTTTTTTAGAAGGTTTTTGTTCCTTTTCTTGAGTCTCATGCTCCCTGGCCCCCTCATCTATCTGCAGATCTCCATCTTCCATGTCAGTACCCACATCTTCCTGGACAAATAACAAAAAGAGTTAATTAGTTTCTAATACTAAGAGAGCATCATATGAATAGCTATTTAATGATGCATATAAATCACTAACTATAAATAAAACCAAAACCAATATTTTTAATATTACTCGAATAGGGATTAAATAAAAAAAGTCTTCATAGAAATTCATTCATGTTGAAAAACGTTCAAAGGATGGTTAGAAAACCTTAGTACAGCTATTGGATGTGTGTGTGAGACAGAGAGAGAGCTAAAAGGTTGATTGTTTTGCATTGATGATATTTGAAATTCAAGGAGGGGGAAATTATTACAAGAATTTGCAGCTTTTTTTTTTGGGAGGGGGGGGGGGGGGTATAAAAGAATAAAATACATCATTATTAGAAAGAAGGGAAAAAATTACATATTAAAAAAAACCACTCCCAAATTAAACCCGACTAACAAGTGTGGGGTGAGAAAAATCTTTGTACACAGTCTTACCTTTGCAAATAATTGCAAAGAAGCTGTTTCCCGGATTAGTGGAGGATAAAATATCCCCTTATATAGCAGAAAGAAAATAATACAGCAAGCCAAAGAAGCTAAAAAATGGAACAAAATTGTACAACTCTTTGCATGTCGTAATAGAGATTTCCTTAAAATAAAAAGGAGCAAATGCACAATTAGAGGTCATGAACTTGAAATTCTATACCATAACAGGGCAAAGGCACAACCTTAACAATATGGGCAGTCCTCTTCAACCAATATTCCAACAAAAACACAAGAAGCATCATCCAAATTCTTCTATCTTGATTGAAGGATAGATCATAAGATTCAAGTAAAACGAGAAGGCACTGTAACTCGTTGTTGAAAAATAAAATAAATATCAAGACCCCACCCCCAAGTGTTCTCCCAAAAATCTAATAGGAGAACCGTCACCAGAATCTAAAGGATCTACTGGTCTAAAAGAAGCAAATCCCCGAGAAGCATATCCAAACCCTCCTACCTTGATGAAAGATTAGAACATAAGACTCAAGTAAAACTAAAGGGGGCCGTAACTCATTATTAAAAAAATCCAAGAAATATGAAGATCCTACCCTTCCCAGGTGACCTCCCAAAACCTAATAGGAGAACCATCACTGGAACCTAAAGGATCTATTGGTCTAAAAGAAATAAATCACTGAGAAGTAAAATTTCAAATTTGCAATGTTGGTGGGTTGGCATCCCATCCATTATGAGCTAACCCACATTATATATATATTCCCTGTAGTTGTGCCACAAAGAAGTCTCAAAAGTAAAACCCAATACCCATTTACCCACCGAAACAATCTTTTTTTGATGACAAAAAGTTAGAAATAAGAACAAAAAATGGAGGATAAGATATCCTTCTGAAAGGAAACCAAAAATCAACAATAAAAGAATACAAGAGGCAGATAACCAGGACAAGCTAATTAACTACGCAAAACTTGCCAATATCTAGGAGGCATGAGAAGATATTACATATTACCCATGAAAACTATTTGAAATATCCATCAATAATATTTCACGGACAGATATCCATTACAATTTATGTATTAAGCAGAAAAAAGACACCTACAAAAAGTGTAAATGTAACATACTCACATCAATATCCTCATCACTGAATTGAAGCAACTCCTTGTCATGCTCTTTCAAGAACTCATAAAATTCTGGGTCCTGAAATGGAAAAGTTCTTAATAACATCACCAATAGAACCTAGCTGAATAAATTTAATAAGAGAAAATTCCCTATCAACTATCAAGCACCATCTAGTTCAAATTTCACACATGCAAACATTTACTTCAGTGCATTACTTTATCAAACCTACATTGAAATCTTTCCTTGTATTTGTCTTTGTATTTCCTACGTCTGATTACTATACTAAAATTTCAAGCGGTTACATGCTTCAAGCTTCATTGAGACAATGGTGGACCTTTAAACTATAGAGAACCTTTAAAATAAGAACAATATGGTGGACCTTAATCCTAACTCAAAGCACCATTTAAAAATAGATACAAGCTAAACCACATATATACTAATGCTAACATGTACTAAGAAAGACCAATACAACAAGTCTAACCTTCTGCTGAAGTTTCTGTAATTGCTCCTTATGTTCTCTTGCTCCATTCCCAGTCATGGATTTTTTTCTGCTCCTTTTTCTTACATTGTTCTCTCCATCCAAATTCCTCTCTGAAATATCCATAAAAAATAAGCAAAGAAAATAAATAATTGAGACAATTTCAAAAACCAAAACTGAAAATAATAATAATAATGATAATAATTCACAGAACCTGTCTCATTTGCTGTGTCCATATTCCTAGAAACAAAAACCTGTTTACACTTTTCAGGGCCAAAGATGAAAAGTTTAATGTATATATACATAAGCCATGTAATAATGCACGTAACAGTTGAAAGTTGAAAAGGAAATCTACAAACTGAAAAAACCTGAAGCTAGTAGAAGAAGGAATGCACAAAGCAAAAGTTCAACCAAAAAAATAAAAATACCTATTCGTCGCCGGCGGCTATGCCGCTGCTGCTGATGGTGGTTGCTTTCGGCGGCGGAGCAAAAGAAATTAGTGAAAAAACCTGAAGCTATCTTTCTTGCCCTGAAGCCAGTTCTCTCCGAGACGTGCTGCTTTTATTTTTTATTTTCAACTTCATATTTTTTCGCAATTTTTGGACTTATTTTTGTAGGTCGGTAACAAAATAAAAATGCAAATCAATTATAAAATAAAATTAAGAGTGTGATGTTTTTCCTTTCAAAAGACATGGGGTATTTTTTTAGAGAATAAATGCAAAGCAATTATAAAATATTTAGACAATAAGATAAATAATAAAAATTATGTGATAAGAAAAGAAAGTTCATTATTTTTTTTAAATTTAAATTTTAAATAAAAAATATTAATTAGTATTTTTTTCATTTAAAATGTCACATTTTTTTAAAAGTACTAATATTTTCCACAAATTAATTTCTATGGTTAAATTATTCTTGAAATCTGAGTAAGGCGAAATTATTTAAAGGTTCTCAAATTACTGGTGTAACTTTAAAAATGTTGGGCCGAGCCGAAAAAAGCCCATACCAAATAACAAGTTAGGATCAATCAAGCCATTAATTTGCAAAACAATACGACCCATTACATAAAGCTTATTTTTATTTTGGTGGTAACATTAGAAATCATATTTAAATTATTACACATAAATTTTTGTTAATATATGTGTAATTAACAATGAAAATTTAAATTTAGTTCGAATTTTTATGTTAAATTTATCTGAAATAAAGAAGATCAGATAGTTAATTAATCATGAATTAAAAAAGAGATTTATATCTCTCATGATGAACCAAATTTTATGTCATGTTAAAAAAAAGACAAAATTAATTTATTGAATAATGTGTTTTCTCACTTTTTTTAATATTATATAAATTGTCTTTTTCTTAACATGATAAAAAAATTAGTTCATATAACATGAGAGATATAATTCCCATTAAAAAATTATCAAAAGTAGCCCCAAATATGTGAATGAGCTGGTAAGAAACTATTTCAATCTCTACACGGAAGCAGTGATAAAAATTTAGAAAAATCTTTCTCCATTATGCTTACACCTGATAAAATCTTTCTCCATTATTTACAATTAATATTTTTTTCATTAGTCAAAATTTAAGTTGCCATAAACACAATTCTGGTAATTTGTTAAAAACACCAACTACTTTATCAGGTTGGAGGTTGTAAAAATGGTATTATTAAACAAGATTACACATATTTTTTGGCAGATGGGCATACTAGAAAATCACTGAGTTGGACCAACGCATAGGAGATGGAATGTGTTGAGATATATAGTCCCACATTATTGTATGAGCAACGTGGAGTTTATAAAGACTTGGGCACTCCCACCCTTTTAGCTAGCTTTTGGGTTGGTGTATCCCAAGGTTCTTTACATGAGGTAGCCTCGCTGTCCCCCACTTTCTCTTATGGAGTTTCTTAGCACAGGTAGGCTGGGCCTGTTGCATTGTCCACTCTTCAAGCCCAGGCTGGGCCCGTTGCATTGTCCACTCTTCAAGTCCAATGGAGAGTTTATAAAGACTTGGACACTCTCACTCTTCTTTGAGCTAGCTTTTGAGATGATGTATCCCAAAGTTTTTTACAGAATGGATAAATCACTTGACGATTCAGCTGTAGAATTCACCGAAACAAGATGAAAAAAAAAAAAAACAAGTACCGTATTTTCATCATGTTTTGTAGCTTCGATTAAAAGCACTGCTACAGGATAATAATGTACATGTATGAAATAAATTACGAAAAAGAAAAGTTAAAAAATTGTTATATTTGTTCCTCCAACCGTAACTTTATAATTTATCAAAAAGTAATTGTTCATATAAGACCACAATTCTTATATACAACTTTTTAAATTGTTATTGTGTGACATAAGATATTGTATTTGAATTATTGCATATAAAATTTTGTTGATATATGTGTAATTAATAGTGAAAATTTAAAATTAGTTTGAATTTATATGCTAACTTTATCAGAAATCAATAATTTATATATTACAGAAGATTCAAAGAATCAATTAATCGCGAGTCAAAAATTATCAAAAATACCATCAAATATGTGGATGAATTGATAGGAAATTATTTCAGTTTCAATATGCAAGCTGTGATAAAAATTTAATAGAAAAATATTTCCAATAAGTGGATGAATTGATAGGAAATTATTTGTCCTCGGGATTTTTTTATTATATGTTTGTATATTACTCGTGCGATGCATGCGGAAAAAAGATCAATTTTTTTGTCGTCCACTGTGGTTGGTTAATCGCACTACAAATCTTATACTTACAAAAAAACTGTGTTGCTATCTTGTTCTATATTTCAGGTGAAAAAAATTACAGTATTAGCTCAGAACTTTACAAATATCAACCATACAAAAAATCCTATCCAGAGTGATCAATATTATGCAAATCAAATATAGTTATCTACTCGATGAGTTATGTAAAAAATAAATACGTCATAGTCACATTTAGGTTTTTATATTTTATCTCAAAGATAGACTTTCATTTATTACAATCAGATTTAAAAAATAACTATAGATAATTATTTTTGCAAGGATTTGTGTCATTTGTATTTGAAATTTTAAAAATTTGTATTTACAAAAATTAAAATCAGATTTAGGAATTTAATTATAAAAGAAGAAAGATGGAATTTTAATTTAATTATAAAAATGTGTTGATAGCCCAGTTTGCCACCTCTAACTATTAGCATGTAATAAGTTTTTATATCTATTCACAAAAAAATGCTCTTATAGTTGCGTCTAGATTTTTATATTTTATCTCAGATATGAACTTTCATTTATTACAATTAGATTTACAAAATAATAATAAATAGTTATTTTTTTCAAGAATTTGTGTCGTTAATATTTAGAATTTTATTAATTTTTATTTACAAAAATTGAAATATGAATTACAGATTTAATTATAAAAAAAGAATAGTGAAATTTTAATTTAATTATAAAAATGTGATGGCTGGCGGGGCAGGCAAGTCCTCTGGGCCAAGCCAGTTTGCAACCTTTAACTATCAGCATTTTATGTAAATAATTATTTTTTTGCAAGGATTTGTGTCATTAATATTTTTGAATTTTACAAATTTATATTTACAAAAATTAAAATCAGATTTAGAAATTTAATTATAAAAGAAGAAGGATGAAATTTTAATTTACTTATAAAAATATGTTGGTGGACCGACTCTCCGGGCCGAACCCAGTTTACCACCTCTAACTATTAGCATCTAATATATTTTTATGTTTAACCACACAAAAAAGGCTCATATAGTTGCGTCTAGGTTTTTATATTTTATCTCAGAGATGAACTTTCATTTATTACAATTAGATTTACAAAATAATATTAAATAATTATTTTTTTTGCAAGGATTTGTGTCGTTAGTATTTAGAATTTTATAAATTTGTGTTTATAAAAATTGAAATCTGAATTAGGAATTTAATTATAAAAAATGAATAGTAAAATTACAATTTAATTATAAAAACGTGTTGGCAGGCGGGGCGGGCAGGCTCTCTCGGCCAAGTTCAGTTTGCAACCTTTAACTATCAGCATTTTATTTAAATAATTACTTTTTTGCAAGAATTTGTGTCATTAGTATTTTTAATTATACAAATTTGTATTTACAAAAATTAAAATTAAATTTATGAATTTAATTATAAAAGTAGAAGGATGAAATTTTAATTTACTTATAAAAATGTGATGTGTTTTTATATATTTATCCACACAAAATTGTTCTTATAGTTGCATCTAGATTATTATATATATGTATATTTTTTATAGCTGTCTTTCAACCGACTCTTTGTAGTTTGTGTATTTGTGACATATATAAGAGACAAAGAGTTGACAAATATTTGAGTTCGTACGTTTAATATTTTATCAAACACTTTATAATTGAAGTTGAATAGGTATCAAAAGACCATTCATTATTTTAATTATATAATAATAAATTATTAATAGGTTAACAAAATATTATTAAAAGGCTTAACAATTTTCTATGCAGTAAATTGTGGTATTATTAATAGACTTAACAATCACCTATACAAAAAGTAGTAAGATATTAATATAGTTGTTTGACATCTAATTTTAAACTTTTTTCCCACCTATGAAGTTTAAATTTAAAATTTAAAATATTTTTTATCAACTATAAATATAATTTTATAATTTTGAATACTTTTTTTGTTTAATCTATAATTTTATATTAAATTCGAATTTATTATATATATATATTTTTCAATGCAGAAATATTAAATGTTGAACTCTTTTTTCACCTATCAAGTTCAAAATTCAAATTAAAAAATTTAAATTTTAAATATTAATTTTTTTCTCACCCAATAGTAAATATTATTAATAGACATAATAATTTTTCATACAAAAAGTAGTGAAAAATATCCATAGAAGGTTGTGTACCTTCTCCAAATAATAACTTTTAGTTATTGATTCATGACATAGGAAATTGTGTTAATTATACTCTTTCAATAAAAAAATAAAAGTTTAATTTCTTTCTTACATACTAAACTAATTTTTTTATTTTTATAGTGATTAAATTTTATAATTAGTTTTTGTACAAAATGATAGAGGTCATTGTATTAATTATACATTTTTTATATTATTTTTCTCTTTTAATTTATGATTTTTATGCGTTTTTTTAATTGGTTATACATGTATATTTGAAATGTTCATGTCAAATAATTTTGTTATTTTGTAATTTTTTTAATATTTTTGTTTTTTTTATGCAGCATTGATAGGGCTAACAATTACCAATGCAAAAAATAGTGGGATATACAACAAAAGAAAAGTAGATGTCTTTTTTACTCATAATATACAACAAAAGAAAAGTAGTGAGACATGAAATGAGTTGTCTGCCACCAAAAAGGCAATGGCTATGCTGATTGGTTAGCTAATCTTCCATTGCATAACCTCGATCAAGATGAAATTAGATGGCTATATTTTTCTGATTTTAGCTCTGTTCATAGGGCTAGGCACTCTTTGTTGTAGTCTTTCTTTTTTGTTTCTTTAGGGCATTGCCCATCCACAAAAAAAAGTAGTGGGACATTAAATGAGTTGTCTGCCACCAAAAATCTTCCAAAAGTTTTTCCACTATTACAAAGTTAAAAATTCAAATTCAAAATTCAAATTCAAAATTTAAATTTAATCATAAATTCAAAATTTAAAAGAGTTGAGTTATTATTAATTTAGAATTTCCAATCTAGAAAGCAATGTGATATTAAATGAGTTGTCTGCTTGCTACCAAAAATTGTTCACATAATTTTTCATTTACTTTATGGGATATGATATTGTGACACCCAAGTTATGTTACACCCATGTGACACCCAATCAATCTCACCGTTAGATCGCTTATGTTGATCCAACGGTTATATTTATTTCCATCTTTGTATGGTCATGATTTCCCAAATTTAATATTTTATATTTATTTCTACCTTTGTATGGTTATGATTTCCCATATTTAATGCTTTCACTTTAAATTTGGAAAATCATGACCATACAAAGATGGAAATAAATATAACCGTTGAATCAACATAAGCGATCTAACGGTGAGATTGACTGGGTGTCACATGGGTGTAACATAACTTGGGTGTCACAATATCCTATCCCTTAATTTATTTTCAGATTTCAAATTTATTTTACAATATAAATAATTTTGTTATTTTACAATATATTTTTTAATATTTTTTTTATGCAACATTGATAGGGTTAACAATTACCCATGCAAAAAATAAGAGATTTTTTTTTACTCATAATATACAGCAAAAGAAAAAGTAGTGAGATATTTAATGAGCTGTCAGCCACCAAAAAATTTCCAAGATTTTTCCCACCATTCAAAGTTAAAAATTCAAATTCAAAATTCAAATTTAAATATAAATTCAAAATTTAAAGGAGTTAAGTTATTATTAATTTGAAAATTTCAATGTAGAAAGCAGTAGGACATTGAATGAGTTATCTGCCACCATAAATTGTTCACTTAAATTTCCTATATTTTATTTCGATTTGTAAATTAAATTTTAATTTTTTTGATTTCAACTATTTATATTAAACCTAACCATAATAATAATTTTTCCAATAAATATTGTAAATATACTTAACAATTTCCATGAAGAAAGTAATGAGTTATTAATACAACTGTCTACCATACAACTGTCTACCACTAAAAAATGTTGAACTATTTTTCCATCTATATCAATTTAAAATTCAAATTTCAAAAAAGTAGTGGGATATAAATAAAAATATTTGCCACCAATTAATGCTGAACTCTTTTCCCACATATATCAAGTTTGAATTTTGAAATTTAAAAAAATAATGAGGTTTTAAACATAAAAATATGATATTAATCATAAAAAAATGATTAAATATTTTCAAAGATGTTTATGTTAAATATTTTTTGAAAAATTACTTGTACGAAATTCTTTTCTCTTTTTGTATTATAGTTTCGAATTGTTTTATTCAAGAAAAAAATATTTCAGAATATTCACTTTTTTTAAAAATTCAAAATTCAAATTTAAAATTGGAATTTAAATGAAATTCAAAATTTAAAATAAATATTTTAGAAATTAATGAGTTATTATTAATTTGGGAAATACAATGTAGAAAGCAGTTGTATATTAAATGAGTTGTCTGCTACAAAAAATTGTTCACATAATTTTTCATTTTTTTTATTTACAAATTTTGATTCTATTTTATATCTATTTAATTTAAACTTTTACTAAAGAAAGAAAGTTTTAGAATGACTTGTAGTGTGAACACAAATGTGAGACTTAAGGAGAGAGTAACATATCATCATACTTTCCAACAAATGAGTTTCATTTATATATATATAGGGCTCGTTTGGTGGACATGATAGGATAATGGTAGGATATAATATGGGACTGATAAGGGTAGGAGATGATATGAGGCTGATAAATCTATATCATGTCCTGTGTTTGATGAGCACCTGATTAGCAATATGATAAGATTATGTAGAAAGAGTAAGGAGAAAGAAAAAATAAAAAATAAAATATAATGCAATAAATACAATTATATTGGGTAGCGTGGGGATATATTGGGTATCCAAAATTGGTATCCTATCCTATTGAATCCTAACCCAGCTCCCCCAATAGAATAAGAAATCATGTATGGTATAGGATAAAATGAGACAATATGATAAGCTAATCATATCCTGTTGACCCACCAAACAAGAGATACAAGTAGGATATGATAAGTTATCTTTTTTATCAGGTGCTCCAAACAGGCCCATAGATTTTTTCTACATACCTAGTACATTTTTTTAAGAAATAATATTTTTTATAAATTTCTCTAAAGAAACTTTACGAGAAAGTTTTTTTTTTATTTCAAATAAACTATTCGAGTGAAACGTATGAAATATAATAGAAGGGTTTTTAAAGGACGTAGAGTTGTGTTATTTTAAATGAGAGAAAAATACAAGTAATTAAAAAGGGAAGTTTTTGCTCATAAAAAAAGGGAAGTTTTTTTAATTTAAATTTTAAATAAAAAATATTAGTTTGTATATTTTTCTTCTTTAAAATGACTCAATTCTATATTTTTTTAAAAAATAAATAAATATTTATTCCAAAATAGAACGATTTATATTTAAAATCAAATAATTATATAACTTGAAATTGCCATAACCAATGCAAACAGCTTTTTCATATTCCCTTCATAAGTCAAATTCAAAGAAGGCAGATTTCAGAGAGCAACTTGTTGGTTTTAATTTGGCTGATGGAAACTACCGAACCTCTCCCCCACATTTCAACTCCCAAAACAAAAATAACCAGCATCTTGTCAAGTACAAAGTGCTTACGCTCAATCAACTACACGACAACCTAAACTTGAAAACTGGCCTGGGACTGTAATTGAAAATAAATGTGCACTATTGTCTCAAGTTGCAATCACAAAAGTCTGTCTAAATGTCTAATATAATTTTTGCCGACAAAAACAAGCCTAAAGGAGAGTTGATAGTGCACAGTCATTCAGCCCATAATACCCTCTCGCAAAATTAGCGTAAGGAATGTGCGAGGCAGCTACACCAACGGCGGAGCCGAGCTTAAATTTGAGTTCGGACAAAAAAATGTTGCATGTATTTATTTTTTTTTTAATTTTATTTAGTTCATATCATAATATATTTAAAGAAAAATAGTTGTCTTATATCATATAAGACAACTATCTTATATTACACACTCACGGAATCTTGTGTCTATTTTTTTTATAAATTATGGGCCCACAACTTTGTTTCTCCACATCAAATAACTAGCTCATGTGACATAAGATTAATAACTTCCATATTTAAATTACGGAAAAATCCTTTTATAATTTTTTTTTTTACAAAGTATACTATATACCTATGATGCACGAACACTGACACAGCACATAATACCCTCGCAACATTGGCGTAAGGAATGTGCGAGGCAGCTACACTATAGTATTGTGTTTTGATGTATTAAAAAGTAAGTATTGTAGAATTTAGAGCCCGTTTGTTCGGCTTTTAAAAAAATTTAGCTTTTCTGCTTATTTATTTTAAAAGTATTTTTTATAAATATTAAAATTATTTAAATTTTTAAAAAAGTATTTAATTTTTGGAAAAAATATTTAACTTTTATTTTTTATTTTTTTTTAAGTTAAAATTTTGAGCTTTAAAAAAAACAAATTTTTGCTTTTTTTGTAACTTTTACTTTTTTTTTTAAAACAGACATTTAAATGAATTTATAATAAAAAATGCTTTTTTTCTTTAAAAACAGCTTTTAGAGAGAAAAATAAATTTATAAATTGATATATTTTATTTTAAAATCTATATCATAAAGACATCTTTAATTTAAATTTTAAAGAAACTCATGATTAAAAATAAATGATGTCTACTTTTATATACTTTTTATTTAAATATTGAATTAACTCGTACTAATAATATATTCTGCGACAAAATAAAATGGTCAAAAAGTAAAAAATAATGGAAGCCCACGGAGCCCCTTAATAAAGTTACAGCTGCCTTCACCCCTCTACGCATAGAACTGTTAGGGTTTCAGAGAGTTGAAGAAAGGTGCCATTTCATTTTTCTATCAATCATTTAGATAAGTACTTGTAAGATGATATGATGTTCGGAAGAATTGCATCTGTTGCTACTTCATTCTACTCAGATCGGTAATTGCTGATAACTCTCCTTGCCTTTTTTTTCCGTTGATTGCATCTTTTTGTATTTTGGTAGGTAACTTCTATGCTGTTTTACTGTGTTGTTTTGTCTTAACTAGATCCACGAGCGAGGCAACAGTACCCAGTTCATGGATCATTGTTTCAGGTCTCGTCAGATGGAAATCGTTAATGATGTCTTATATTTCCTCGCCTTTTCTGTTATGCTTTGCTCTATTGTTAGTCCTGATGATGGGTCAGTGTAGATCTTCAACGACCGTGATTTCCTTGATTAAACACAGGTAAGAGTTTCAATCTACGCGGACATAACTTATCTTCTAGCATGGTAAATTATTTTATTTAATAATTTAATTTTATAATTAACATACGTTCTATTTTAGATCTGCGAATATAATATATGTTAAATATATAATATATGACATTTGCTTCATGTTAACCATTATTATTGCAATTAATATATTTTATTATTTAATTCTGGCTGCATTTCTTTCATAACAAAGACAATCGCATAAGCTTAAATGAACTGGCAGCTGAGAAAAGGAGTTGAATTAATATAAGAGCGAGGCTGACACTACAGGAAATTTGGTATCCAACGCCGGTTTCCTGGAGGCTGTTGTGTTAAAGCCGTTGATTTAAATTTTTTTAAAGCGCTGATTCAATTGCTGTCTTTTTAAAAAATTTAAAAATACTAAAAACAAATCCTCACACATTGCGTTTAACGCATTGCTTTCCATTTCTGATTGTGTTTAATACATTCTTGGACTTCTTATATTACTAGTGCATTAACCGGACGAAAAAGATCAAAAATTTTGTTGACACAAATAACACATTTCACATAACACATTTGATTATGGTACCTTCAATTGGAATTTTTGTTATGGTGCCTTATCCCACGATGCTGAAGTCTGAACCCACATCACCTCTCATGCTGAAAACTCAATCCTCCCCCTTTTTCCCGTAGTGCAATACATGTATTGCACTGATGTAAAGGGTCTTTCAGTTTTGCCCAAAAGCTGCTATCACTATACTAAAATACAAAATTTGAAAATTTTTTAAGCTTTGATTTGATGTTGCTGTACTTGTAGGTTCTAAACTTAGATCTCTTCTTTACCTTTAGTATTTTACTCTTGGAGATTATTTTCTCCAAGCTGATTCTTGAGGCTTTAGACCTTTTGTTTCACATGTTTGAGTCATCATCTAGCATACTAGACATGGCTTCATCATAGTTAGGATCCCAGTGAAAACTTCCAACTTTCATTGCTACTGACATTAATTCAGAACCACTAAAATCTAAGATTTTGCAGGTACGGTCCTTAAAGATTAGGCTATAATTGCTTTCCAACATTTGTCCTAGATTAAGACCTAGGTTTGGAACATAAAGGACATTGAGAATGATCTTATTACCTGCAGTAGTATTGATCAAAACATAACTTTGCTCTTCAGCTTGATGTCATTTCCGTTTGCAAGCTTTATCATTGAGGAACTAGTTGTCCTCACCTCTTTTTTTTTCATTTTTTTTTCCATATTCAAAATGTCTCTTTGTGTTGCACTGTGTATGTGTATCAGTCAATCCTGCTCCTTTACTATTTATCATTTTTTAAAAATAAAAGTATTATCACTACTCATAATTCTTAATAGCCCATGCTTTAATTGTTTATTTTTCCTGTGAAAACTGGGAAATGTTAACAGTTCATTCTCAATTTTGTTTCTGTTCCCAATTTCCGAAAAAAACCATGCCAACATTTCCTATTAAAGAAAGTAACCGACTAAATTTCCATATTTGTCAGAGACCTTCAACACTAAAACCACTTGCATCTTTCAGTTCCAAACTGGTATATAAAGGATTCTCCGCCTCCTAAGGTTTGTATATATGTTAATGTATGAAACGGAACTTGATCTATATTTAAGTATCACTAAGTGAGTGCTTATGATCCAACAGTCTTAGTAGTATCTGTAAGTCATTCTGAATAGTCAGTTTTGTTTAAAGCTACAACATATATTTTATTTTGGATGCTGCCTCCGCAAAATGTATATCCAATTCAATGTTTATTGAAGAAAGAAAATCATATATGTTTATGTAAGGTAGATCTATAGCTTCTTGCATGAAATAAAGTATCAATTATCTCCCACATACTCCTAGTGCCATACGTCATATAACCTTACCTGTAAACACATTAACTAATAACACAAATTCCTGACTTCATGAATGATTTAGCTATATGTGCTAGCAAATAGAAACTATCTGTCTTTGAATTCTTGATCCTCTTAATTAAATCCTTTATTTTATTTGCTATATTTTACTCTAAGCATCTCATGTGTAATAATATTCCCAACATCGGTTATGATTTTGTTAATGCTACTGAATTTTACATTTATACAACATCCATGATCATGCTATGCTTCTGGACACTTGTGAGTTATTACCGGACAAGGAACAAATATTGATCACTTGGGAGATATATTTTTGCCTTTATTCCCCATATTCTGTTGCTCTTTGTTCCCTATTTGCAGTTTTGTTTTTCCTTGGTTCCCTTCCTATTATTGGTACTTTCTCACTCTCTGTTTTTGCCTTTGATTGATTATTTTTTTCCAGGTTGTTTCATTGCATTACGGCAGAAATTTTGGGTTAAAAAGAGGGACCAAAAGGGTTTTCATCCATCCCGATAGTGTGATGGTAACAATGTGACATTGATAATGATTTTTTAAATAGAGTTCTATTACAGTCAATTTCCTAAAACCATGTCTAATGTTGCTGTCGCATTTTTTTTGGCTAGCCTTATTGTCAAGATTGTGAAAGTTGGGACAGAGACACATGGAGAAGTTTTTTTCTTCTTTACTAATAAATACTTTTTTCTTTTTTCAGGCACTGAGAAATGCTGCACCCATCTCTAATCTGTCAAGATGGAAGTTAAATGCTGTTGTCCAAGCTGTTCTTGATGAGACATCATTTAAACATGTATCACAAATAAAAGGAGAGGGATCTCACTTCCATCTTCTAGATGCTGTGCTTCCTTTCTATAACCGTGATTCATACTCCTTTGTCTTCAACAACATTTCTCTCCACTTTGGACTCTTCGAAATATTGTTTCTACTAGGCTTGCCTATAATAGGCAAACCTGTAACCGGCTCCGATGTTTCTGTCATTGAAGTTTGTATAAAGTATTTGGGAACATCATCCGGGTTGATGGAAACAACAATAAGAGCTAGACCTCAGAAAAAGGCTCCATACGACTAAAGTGGTTGAGGGAAACATTTGAAGAAGTTCCTGTTGGTATTTCCCCCGGGTCAGAAGAGTTTAATTACTATGTTAGGGCATACCTACTTTATGTTATAGGATCATTGATTTGCCCTACTGCCCATTGTGTTGATGTCATATATCTTACTCTCCTAGAGGGGAGCTGCCTTTTTGGCCAATATGCATCAGTGCCTGAGGGAAGTAACCATTGATAGACACAAAAGAAATTCTATAAATTTTCCATCGTCGGTTTTGGAGGTAAGTAGTTGTATATTTTTTTAGTTATATAATGTAGGGTTTGAATACTTATTTTTTATTTCTGATTTATTAATTTTTGTCTTATGTTCTTGCAGATTTTCTTTTATGAGTACATAAACCCAGCCTTCGGCTTCTTACTTTCAAGGCTGGGCTGTCTGAAACTGAAGATGTGATTCTTTCAACAAACTTTGTTTCCCCGTCATTTCCGCTAATAAATGGTTGGTATGAAAAGTTGCGAACAACAACTTTCAATGCCAAAGGCAAGCCCAAGCGCATCACATATGAATTTTTTTTTCATAACCTCCAGGACAATCAAGTAAGTTTCTGAACTTAATTTACCAAATAAAAATCTTATTTATTTAATTAATTTGCCTCTTTTTTTCTTACAGATTCAGTGGGATGCATTTTCAAGGAAGATTGACATTCTTCCTGCTCATCTTGCAGCTCAAATGCATTTTGGATATAGCAGGACAGTTGTAATATGCTATCAAAAAATAGCTTATAACTGTCCTGATCAAAGTCCAAATCAATACAGGACGTATGATGAGAATCCCACTTGCTTCAACTGGCCACTCCCTCCCCAAAAGCCTAGTCAGAAAAATAGAAAAGGTCCACGTACAAATAATTGGCGGACTGAGTTCAAAGAGGAGGTGGAAGCTTGGGAATCCCATGACAGAAGATGCATTTTTCATGATGATCTTCAAGGTATTTTGTTGTATGTAGTGTAGAAATAGGGAATTGTTGGTTCATAAATGCTTGCATTTTTTAAAAACAAATTAATTTTTTTTTTGTTTCATTTAATTCTTTGAACTTATATTACATTTTATTTGTTTTCATGTTAAAGTATCATGCGCATTAGTAGACAAGGAAAACAAAAATGATGCACTTTATAGCAAAAAAAAAAAAAACTGTTGATTTAATTGTAATGTAGTTCGTGTTTCTTCTTGCTCAGGATGCCCCAATATGTTTCCTACTGAGATTGTAAATGATAATAACCCCGAAGAAGAGGAGAATAATGCAGGTATTTATCATCTTCTGTACTGTATAAAAAACATGTTATCTCCAATATAATCAAATGAATAGGAAGGATAATTAATATGCTGGCTGGGGTGGAGGAAGGGGGGTGGAATAATTAAAACGTGTGTAGCTGGGGCCTGTGATATTCATTCACAGTTTTGTATCACAGCTCGAGCTTGTCTTGATAGTGGAGAAGCTTCAAGAATTACGCTCCATAAGGATACAAAAGTTGAAAAAGCAAGGTATACATAAGAAAATCACTATGCTCCAGTTAGTTGTGTTGTGATTATGCTGCATATTATTACTCAAACTCTTTGTTGTTTTGCTTGGCTTTGTTTTCTCCACCCTTGCTTCCATATTTAACTTTTGAACTTCTTATAATAATTTATTACCTTATATTCTTAGTCCTGAATGCAGGTTTGTGATTGATCTCATTTATAAATTGTGTGTGCTTGAGTTCAAGTTCTGATGTTTAGCATTTTGGTTAGAGCTGAATAGCTTCCAATTCACCTTATAAATGTATCTTGAGCTGAATAGCATTTTGTTTAGCATTTGCTATTTATCAATTGGAAACCATATATTTTTAATTTGATAATGTAACAGACATGGTTTTACTTGCTTTTAATGGGAAACTTTCAGTATGTTCACATTTTGTGTATACAAGAGTTTATTTCACATGTCACATTTAATTTCCTTTCATGTCATTTTCTCCCAGAGGAGGTTTGTCCAGCATGAGATTCCCCACCAGGTGTACAACCAAAACCACCACCAGGTGACATTCACTGCCCAGTGGCCCCATTCTTGGTTTTCTTTTTGGTACAAAAAAGTATTTCTAACCTGCAGAAGACTATTTATTTTAATTCAATCTCTCCGCCGTTTTGTCCATGTCACATAGTGTACACGGTGAAGCACTATTTTGAAACTCCACGAGAACATTCTTGAACAATGAGAGAAAAATACGTAGACAAGGAACATTGCAGAAATAAAAAAACATAGACAATTCAAATTACACAAGTAAGGCTTGGTAATGAAATCAATAGTTTAACAATGTATTCGGGTCCTCAAACTCATGCTAACAATCATCTCCTCCCCAAGTCCCGTGGCAAGACAGAGTGACCCGAAACCCCCCCACTTTTTGTTCTCGTGGCTTCAATGTTTCTGAAATAACAAATCAGAACATTAGTAATATTCACAAAATTGCAAATACTTAATTGGGCCAATTCTTTATAATTTGGGGCTATTTCACTTGCAAATTGAGTCATTAACAACACAACAAAACTCAAAATATTGGTGTTAAACAATGTAAAATTCAAAACTAAAAAAGATCCTAGTCCTACCTCATCATTGCCAACCCCCATCGCCACTGAGCTTCCTCTTACTTCCCTGGGACATTTTTCTGTATTCTAAAGATTCAAGTACATGCCCCATACTAACTTTGATTGAATCAATTGCCTTTTGATTCAAATCAAATTGATCTTCCCATATCTTCTCATTGAAATCAAATTTATCTTCAATACCCATTCTCGAATTCAAACGATTTTCAATCTCACCCATTTCTGCCCGACATTGAGCGTGGGGTTGATTTTTCAGATTATTATCTTCAGGGAAGGTTTTGACAACTTGAGTTGCTTGCACATAATCATTATCTTCAAGGGGGGTTTCGAGAACTATAGACGGCGATGGTTCGTAACACATGGATGCAAGCACTACCGAATTTATTTAGCTCTTTATACAAAGAAAAAACATTTATAAATAAAGTAACGTTCGGAAACTTACGGTTTTTCAAATCTCTTATTCTGCTTCGGGAAGGCATTTGCTGAAAACAAAAACAAACAAAAATTATATTTTATGCCTGAAATGCATAAAGTAAACTCTCACAAAAAACTAACTTACAGATTCAGCTCTATCCCAAGCAGTAGAAGGGCCAAAAAGAAAATCAGATTCATAATCAATAGATATTCCAAAATGAAGTAATATCATTATCACATCGTATTTAGCAACATAGCTGAAAAAAATATCTCTAATAAACTCCGCACCAACATGCATGCCGGTAATTGAATCATGATACATCTTGGTCATTAAATTCCATGTAGGCATGTCCCAGTCAACACCTTTGCAAGCTGACATCTTCATCTCAAAGATTTCCAACAATAGTACTTCATCTACCGTTCTTGCTGGCGGACTACTGAGAGAAGTTTTTATCAATTTTATTAAATTATAAAAAAATTAAATAAATATATATTTTTTTAAAAATTAAACAAATATAACATTAAAATAAACAAAAGCCCCAAATTAACCCCCCTTATCGAACCCCAAAATAAACAAAAGCCCCAAAATAAACAAAAATTTGGGGTAGCAGTATTACCGCTACGGTGAAGTATTAATTTCACATATATTATACTAACAATCAAGGAACGAGTCAATATCGCTTTTAGTATTAATGCTCAAAGATAAGAAGTCACACAAAATCAACACATAATTCCACAATTAATGTCAAATACAAGGAACATAAAGGAAAGATCCAAAATTAAACACAACTGAACAATAAAATTGTCAAATAGTCAAGTACAAGAAGTGAACTAATAAAGAAAATCGTCATCATCTCCGGATTCTCCATCAAATTCCAACATGGGAGTCTATTTGACAATTTTATTGTTCAGTTGTGTTTAATTTTGGATCCTTCCTTTATGTTCCTTGTATTTGACATTGATTGTGGAATTATGTGTTTGATTTTGTGTGACTTCTTATGTTTGAGCATTAATATTAAAAGCGGTATTGCCTCGTTTCTTGATTGTTAGTTATAATATATGTGGAATTAATACTTCACCGTAGCGGTAATACCGCTACGCCGCTACCTTCCGCTGCGACCAATGTCGTGTAGCGTCGCAGTTTGTAGCGGCCGACCGCCGCTACCCGCTACGGTAGCGGTTTAGCATCGCTACGGGCCGCTGCTGACAACCTAGGCTGGAGCAGCTGCATTTGTGGTGGTATGCATCGTTGGTCTTCATGTTATGCTCACTCTTTGGGATGCCAATACAGTACCATTATAGTCTTTATGTTATGCTCACTCTTTGGGATGCCAATACAGTACCATTGTAATAACATTGAGTATCAATGAAGTGCTGTGATATGCATCGTTGGTGTTGGTCTTTATGTTATGCTCCCTCTTTGTAATGCCAATACTCTACAATTGTAATAACATGAGTATCAATGAAGACTATTGCTTCGATCTTGTGTTAAAGAAATTAATATGTGTAAGTTAGGCTCAAGCAATGACACAAAGAACAAGTTGATGTCCGGTTATACTCTACAGCAAACACGACATTTAGCGTCAAATAGCTGGAGAAAATTTCTTTGACCTTTTCGAAAATGACTCTGAATTTGGGGTCATCAAATATTTCCGCATCGGTTTTAAATAACAGATAGAATAACTGCCATTGAGTAACAAACTATTGTTGTATTCTGTTAAACCGTCGTGCAGTAAAAATGACGTGGTAAGAAAGTTCATGATTTTTATTTAAATTTAATTTGCAAAACTGAAAAAAAATATAATAATAATTCACAGAAAGAACTAAATTAAAAATAATCGTCATAAGAATAATTCATGATTGTTATATTCACAGAAAATAAATAATTGAGACAATTTCAAAAACCATAACTGAAATAATAATAATAATAATAATTCACAGAACTTGTATCATTTGCTGTGAACAAAAACCTGTTTACACTTTTCAGGGCCAAAGATGAAAAGTTTAATGTATATATGTAAGCCATGTAATAATGCACGTAACAGTTGAAAGTTGAAAAGGAAATCTACAAACTGAAAAATCCTGAAGCTAGTAGAAGAAGGAATGCACAAAGCAAGTGAACAAAGATACAGAGGTAAGTTAAACAAAAAAAAAATACCTATTCGTCGCCGGCGGCTATGCTGCTGCTGATGGTGGTTGCTTTCAGCGGCGGAGCAAAAAAAATTAGTGAAAAGAATGTGAGGGCTATCTTTCTTGCCCTGAAGTCAGTTCTCCCCAAGACGTGCTGCTTTTATTTTTTGGAAAAAGTGTTTGTCATTTTAAATGACACAAAGTTATGTCATTTTAAGAGAGAGATAGACACAAGAATTTTTTTATTTAAAATTTAAATTAAAAAAAATTACTCACTTTCTCTCTTCCATGATTTTCATTTTTTGTGTCTATCTCTCTCTTAAAATGACATAACTTATGTCATTTAAAATGACAAACTTCAAACCTTTTTTTTTTATTTTCTATTCATATTTTTTTCGCAATTTTTGGATTTATTTTTTAGGTCGGTAACAAAATAAAAATGCAAATCAATTATAAAATAAAATGAAGGGTTGAATATTCATCCTTTTAAAGTACCTGGAGTTGAACTATTTTAAATGAGAAAAAAATATAAATAATAAAAATAATGGGAAAGAAGTTGGTAATTTTTATTTTAATTTAAGTTTTAAATAAAAAGTATTAATTTATATTTTTTTCTCCACTTAAAATAATACATTTTTTAAAAAGTACAAATACTTTTCATTAAGAGAGTGTTTGGTAGAGGAAATTTTTTTATAGGAAATCTCGATTTTCAGAAATATGATGAAAACATTCAATTTCTGATAATATTCAAAAATTAAAATTTTTAAAAAATTTAATTTTCAAAATTCTTGAAAAATACCGGCTACCAAACGCTCTTTAAAATTAATTACTGCTGTTACTTTAAAAATGTTGGGCCGAGCCGAAAAAAGCCCATACCAAATAACAAAGTTAGGGTCAATCAAGAGATCAATTTGCAAAACAATATGACCCATTACATAAAGCTTTTTTTATTTTATTTTCGTGGTAACATTAGATATTATATTTAAATTCTTACACATAAATTTTTGTTAATATAAGTGTAATTAATAATGAAAATTTAAAATTAGTTTAAATTTATATGTTAAATTTATCTGAAATAAAGAAGACTCAAAGAATTAATTAATCACAAATTAAAAAATTATCAAAAATACCACCAAATATGTGAATGAACTAGTACGAAGCTATTTCAATCTCCACATACAAGCAATGATAAAAACGTAGAAATATCTTTCTCCGTTATGCTTACACCTGTAATATTTACATTTAATATTTTTTCATTAGTCAATATTTAAGTTGCCATAAACACAATAAAGATTTCTTTCCTAATATATGTATATACTTTATTATCCACTAATCATTTTTAGATCTGAATTAAATTTTAAAATTTTATAATCCGTTAGACAATAATTTTTTTATGAACTGCAAAATCTGTCAATATAATATACTATCTAGAAATAAACAAATTAATAAAAAATAGTATGGCATATTCTTGTTTGATCATATAATATATTTAAAAAAAAAAAAATCAATGTTAAGAATCAATATATTCATAAAATAAATGATATACTAAAACTACAAGACTTAATTAAAAATATTAAATGCTAGTCGTGCATTAAAGGCTGGTCAAAGCCTTGAAAATGGTTAAAATATTTACTGCGGTCAAATCATATTTAAACAATAAATTCAAAATATAGTTTAAAAAGGAACTTATAATTCAAAATTTGTTAATGGGTGATGGATCTCCTATTTCTCGACTTAACAGTCAACCCTGCCAGCCATCGGTTACTATAGTTGGTTTTGGCATATATTTATGGGAATAGTGTCTATAATTTTAAGGATGTAAAATTGTGTTATTTTAAGTGAGAAAAAATAGATCAGAAGAGAAGAGAATGAACAAAAATAAATAAATGTATGAGTCTCACCTCATTGTGAGAGTCAAATTATACAAATTGTGTCATTTAAAAAGATAACTGTTTTTCTTTATATATTTTTGTTGGTAGTCACTTTTCCCTATATTTATTAGAGAGAATGCATGGATTTTAAAGATTTTATTTATTTATTTTTACATGAGGAATATTATACTTATTATTTATTTTTCTTTATAACATTTTACAATCATATCTTAATAGTTGATTTCCGCCAATCAACGGTTAAGATTTCTGCAAATTAAATTTATAAATTAATTATTAATTGACAATAAATGATGCAAGGAAAATAAAATAAAAATTACAAAACCTTTATTTCCTTTCTTGGAATGCCAAAACAAATAAAAAATATAAAAGATAAAAATACTTTAAATTTTTAGCTGACTTCAAATTGTCTATCACGAAGTGATGCTCAATTGAAAATATAGGCTTCACCAAATAAATAAATTCATCCCTTTTGTTATTTTTTATTTCAAGAAGTTGTTACAGAACAACTACATAAGGAATATAATAGGAATTTTTTTTTTTCCATTTTAAGAGGATATATATCTCAGACTCAGTGCACTAATTCAAAACTCTACATGAGGGGCGTTTGGTACGCGGGATTTTGAGGGATTCCCGGGAAACTGAATTTTTCTAAATTTTAAATTTTCAGAATTATCGTAAACTGAATGCAAAAATCATATTTTTGAAAATCGAGATTCCCGGACAAATAAAAATTTTTCTTGTACCAAACGCCCCTAACATTTTATGTTAATTCTTTTCCTTTCAAATCTCATTTGTTTATAATTTTAAAATAATCATTTTAATTAATTTTAAAACAAAATTGTCAAAGATACCACCACACATGTGGATGAATTGATACGAGGTTGTTTCAGTCTCAGACTCTCAATATGCAGGCTCTGATGAAAAGTTAATAGAAAAATCTTTAGCCCTTATGATTACACCTGTTATATTTACGTTTAATATTTTTGGATTTTATATTTATCATTTTAAATGACATAAATTATGTGATTTTATGAGAGAGATAGACACAAGAAATAAAAATTATGAGGAAGAGAGTGAGTGGTTTTTTTTTTAATTTAAGTTTTAAATAAAAAAATATTATTTTGTGTCTATCTCTTTCTTAATGACATAACCTTATGTTATTTAGAATAAGAAACACTTTCTTCAATATTTTTTTCATCAATAATAACGACGTAAATAATTATGGTGCATAAACACAATAAAGGTTTCCCCCCCCTAATATATGTATATACGTTCTTATCCACTAATTACTTTTAGATCTGAATTAAATTTTAAAATTTTATAATCCGTTAGACAATAATTTTTTTTGGAACTGCAAAATCTGTAAATAAAATATACTATCTTAGGAATAAATTAATTAATAAAAAAATTGTAACAAAAAAATAGTATGGTAAATAAACAAAAAATATTTTATTAATTTTCTATAAAATATATTCTTGTTAGATCATATATTATATATTTTTTAAAAATACAACATAAATATACTTGTCAATCACAAAAGTAAATGAAATATAAATAGTTACAGACTTGTGCTTAAAAAGAAGAATAGTCAACGTATGAATAAATGGACTTAAATGTTCAAACTTAAATTATAAATTTTCGAAATAGTCAATGTGTGAGTAAATGGACTTAAATGTCCAAACTTAAATTATAAATTTAAAAAATAAGTGAATAAATGATAAAATATTGTAATAATAAAAATTTTATAAGGCTTCTTTTCTGCAAGAAAAAAATAAATCTGTAAGACCTTTAGTTCCTTTATGCGAATGCTAAAACAGATAATTTTTTTTTTAAAAATTTAAAATCTTTTACATTTTTAGTCAACTTCAAATTCTCTTAATAAGCGTCGCGGGGCTTTGACCTTAATACAAAGAATAAATGATGAAAATAATCTAAATTGTCATGTTAATGACACTCTGCTAGAAGTAGAAAAAAGTCAACAGAAGAATGACAATAAAAGCCCAGAAATTTATTTACTTTTATCATTATGTTGTGGGTAAAATATATTTATGGTATATAAATATGAGGAGAGATATTCTTACTACCAAAATCTTCTACTACCAACTCACTACCTATTCGAATCACTATTGGATCAACATTTTCTCTTTCTTTAAAATCTTTTTAGCATTCTCCATAAATATAACTATTATTTTTAATTTGGTTTATATGTAATTTTTAAAATGCAGTTTTATACGTATATTTATTTTTATTTGGTTTTTACCATTTATTGATATTGCAAAGTTATCTATTTACTAAAATTATAACATATTAAAATATAAAAATTAAATTAAAAAATGAGTGTTAAATATATAGACAAGGAATAATATTTTTTTCTGTAACCTTTATTCCTATTTTACTTTTTTTAATTTTACAATAATTCTATGTCATTTTTTTAATATAAGAACAATTATATATAATAAAGATAAAATTGAAAAAGAAATACGCATATAGAAACTCAATTAAGTACTTCTTTATATAAATATTAAATTAATAAGAGTAAGTTGACTAATATCTTAAAATATATTTTATTCTAAAAATACCTCGACACTAAAAGGCTAAATATATCCGCACATTACAATGTGATTGGTCGAGTTGTAAATATTTTCCATTTAAGTGGAGTTTTGAAACCAATTAAAATAATTTGTGCACCTTTTTAACCTACCTAGGTTTTTAATTATCTTCAACGAAACCGTCAAGTAGTCTTTTGGACATTTTTTGTATCCATTAAAAAAGTTTTCCATATTCTACAAATTGGTAGATACTCCCTCATTGAAAATTGTCAATGGTATAATTTGACAAGGCTCAAATTTATGAGCCTAATAAATTATTTTACTCGAACAATTAATGCTAACCTAATACAAAAAATAATAAAGAATTCAAACAAACTGCTATAAAATGACACACCATCTTCATTACAAAGCACCCTTTAACAGAGAAAAAGCCTTTGAATCCATCAACTTTCACCCCATTTCAAAAAAATTCATGGCAAATTACTATAGCACTACCCTCCTTTCTCTGTTTCCAGGATCAGGTTCTCAAAACCCCACCACTAATGAATCCTCATCCTCCATCAATGGATTAGGCCAACTGGACCTGAACCAAAGGGTGGCTGAGTTGAGAAAAAGCTCAGTGGCCACAACAAATGGGGTGTGGGTTCGAAACCATTCATCAGCTTTGCTTGGTCATGATGATGAGGCAAATGTCATCGAAAATGTGATGAAACCTCAATTTGTCCATGCAGCATCATCACCACCACCACCATCTCAACCTAACAAAGACATCAGTAGCACACTAATTAGTGCAAAAATAAGAGACGTAATGAAGCCTTATCATCTAGGCTATTCTCTTGGAACAATACCCCCCTTTAGTCCTTATCCTTTAATGCCTGCTTATCTTTTTCATAATAACCCAGCTCCCAATGATAAGGATGATGGTGATGATGATGAAATTGATGGTGATGGTCGAATTCGCAGCATTCCATACAAGAAAAATGGGCCATACACATGCTCAAAGTGTAAGCAAGTGTTCCCAACTTCACAATTTTTTGCAAGTCATGTGGTTTCTAGTCATTACAAGTATGAAACCGAACTTCAGAGAAGAAAAAGACTTAATACTAGAATCCGACGCAGAAATCTGCGCATACAAAAGGTTAATGATGAACTCACTTTAGTTCCGGTTTCTTCTGAGGTTGCAAGAAACAGTTTTACAACAACATTTGGTCAAACTGAACAAGTTAATGTTAAACACGATGTTGACCATCGGGGCCATGATCAGGTTCCTCCTCTTGCAAAGGAAGTAGCGGGTGGCAATGGCTTCACTCGTGTTAACATCAAATTTGAGCCTAATGCATAACTAATTATGTGTTGTTTAATCATGGTCTTGTTTTTGGATTTTAGTCATGTTTATAGAGTTATGGTATATCTCTAGTCCTTTTTTTATTTTGTTATGTTAATTAGTTGTTGTCTGGTGATCTTTTGTGCTTTTAAGCACTTAATTATCAATTTTTTTAATTTTTAGTTCTTTTTGCGTGTCATTAAATTATACCATATTTTAAGTTGATGTGAATTGTAATTTTATTGATCTTTTAACGTTTATCTCATTAATTAAATGATTCACCCATAATAACTCACAACCGACTTGTGTCTATCGTCTTTTTAGAGGATTCCATGTCTTAGAGCATTTCTTATTTTTTGATTTAATTTTTTACAAGTTATAAATCACACATAATTCAACAATATAAATTTAGATTTTCCTAAAGGATTTATAAAAATAAAAAACCTAATCTCTTGAGGCATGGTCATGGTAAATTTGAAGTCTTTTAACCATTGTTGATGGCGTAGTTAATTTGCAAACCGATCTGCACATCCATTTTCATTGCCATGGATATGGCTAAAATTTAATAACTCCAATCTATTTTCATCAATCTATGCTTGAATTCAAGTCACTAAATGAGACTTTGAGCTTTGTTATCATTCTTGTTAATAATGGAGATCACTCTCATAGAATCCACTTTAAACAATAACTACTAGATTAGATTTTGTTGTAAGTTAAGGATTTTAATAGATGTTATATCACATTGAATGCCCAACTCAGCAAGCCAAAGAAAAATATAATAGCGTAAAGAAAGTAACTGTTATTAGCAAAACAAATTTCATAAAGAAACATGCCTTGCATCATGTTAATTTAATCATGAGAATGTTACAGTGGAAATTAAATATGTATGTAATACATTTATCTGAAGGAAATAATTCTCCTATTGGGTATGAGGAATGTAGATCGGGGGTATGACAAACGTAAATTGTAGAAGAACAATGCTCACCACCAAGTACATGTATTGTTACCGAGTGGACTTGCAAATTGCAATAACTAGCCACATCAAAATATGTAATTAAGTCTTTTAGGTGTTAGCTCAATTGGCTTACTTTAATACAGCCAAAAGCTACTACTCGTTGTGTTGTTAAATCAATAAGTGTATATTGAATATTTTGTGATCCCTGTCCAATATCATTGCCTTAGCTCTTAAAAAAAATTACGGAGAAATGGGAGCATAACACAAATTAAAGGAATCGTGAATGCCAACTTTTATATATATGTTATCACAACATCTATTTAAACTAGGCAGTGCCAACACATTTGTCTTCTATTGCTAGAAAAAAATGTGGTTAAGCGAAATATTAGGGAATGAGGCAGGATCCTTTGACACCGGTGTCAAAGGAAAAGTTTGACACCTCATCTGAGAGCCGTTAGATTAAAAAAAATCAATGGTGTCACATGCTTACAAATCAGAATCGTTGATTTTTTTTTAATCTAACAGCTCTCAGATGAGGTGTCAAACTTTTTTTTTGACACCGGTGTCAAAGGATCCTGTCTCTTAGGGAATTCAAAATTAAAATCGCAAATATCACATCTAATAGTACATCAAACGTCAAACAATTTATAAATGGCATACACCGGAAGAATGGTGATACATCTAATAGTGCACACAACCTTATCCATTTTTATAAAATGACTGTTTCTTATACTTGAATTTATGACCTTTCAATTACAAAGAAAAATCTTATTGCTATTCAAGACTTGCTATCAAACTAATCTTCATCCACTTGTAATCTTCATCCATTTTACCTTTGGTTTGGGTCTTTCTTATATGTCTATTCTTTTAAGTCCAAAGCAGCGTTGTCCCTTCGAGATTGACAACAAGCAATGATTTATGAGATATATATGCTTTGCACGCCAATAACAAATGGGATATATTGTTCCTGAATCAGGAGAAAATTCTGTTTCCTTTGGCCGTCTGATACCAATGATAACAAATAATGTAATTAATCATAAAACAATACACTCTTCTAATCAAGTGCTACCTACTTATCAGCGTTGTTGTTAATATATAGAAGCCCAACAAAATTCAAAATCAGCTAATATACTATTTGACCTTTTGAATAAAGCATTGCTCAATTTCCAACAGTAAATGCTTTTACAATAAGGCGCTTATATAAAACAAATAGATTGTTCTTTACCCTAATGTCAGTACCTTCATTTTCCTGTTGTTTTATAGTTGTTTGCTTCATGTTTATGTGAACCAAAATGGAAGAATTCAACTTCTCAATACACATACTGGAAGGACAAATTTCTTGTTTCTACTCAATGTACGTAGCTTATAAAAATCTAACAAGCATATTATTGATCATTTCTTACCATATTTCTGTCCTTGCATATCACAGTTTTCCTTTTCTTCTGAGTACTTGTGCATGAACGAGAGAAGTTATTACAAGCATAACTTCTTTACATGTGTATGTTTCCAAAATTTTATTTCTATTTCTTGCTGACATACTCACTTTTTCAATCATTCCCTTATTTTACAATGAAAACAAATTTTATAACCGTTAGCACTTTGTGCTGAAATTCTATATATAAGTGATTAAAAAAAATTACTACATACATGGCGTTTGTCCCTCAAGCATATTTTATTTTATGTAAGATTTATTTTATTGTTAGAAACAAATGCACTGATGAAATGTTTTCTTTTCTGTTAGATTAATATTCTAATGCAATCTCTAATATAATTTAGACATAAGCTCATAATCATTCTAAAAAATTCTCTCAGATCCGTCCTGTCATACTATAACATTCCTATGGAGTCTTTGAGTTAACTTGGCGACAAATAAGAATAGAGACGTACGACTCCTTCTGCACAATTAGAAAAGAGAAAGGGTATTATGTTTTTAATTTTAATTAGGGATAATTTTGATATTTTATTTTCAATTTAATATTTTATTTATTAAGAGTATTATTGATATTTTATATTACGAGAGTATTTTAGTCATTCAGGAATTAGTTTATATTATGAGAGTATAGTGAAATCACAATGGGTATAAGTAATAATTTTCAAACCACATGGTGCTAAATGAGACACATAGTACAAACCATAATATGGTTGAAAGTAAAGTTTTCCCTTAAAAAAAAGATGATTTTGGAAATGGAAAAGCTCATCCAAATAGCCTCTGAGTATGGCTGAAATCACTACACTTTTATATATATATATTTTACTATTATTCTCATATACCGAAAATCAAGACTGAATTGTTTGTTGAATTTTTTCAAGACTAAAGTATTAGTGTTCGAATATACATAATTTGTTCTGCTATGAAGATACATAGGCGTCAACATGCCCTATAGTGGTTGATATTATAACTTGGTTTACCTTTAAATCATGAGTGAAAAATTATCAAAAATATGGTACCAAAAATAAATAATTACTCAAAACACTGTGGTTTACCGCTATCATATTTGCTTTCAATATTATTCTTCACTAATAATAGGTACGGTTACGTCAATATTTAGGTAGCCACGAAGACAATAAATAATTTCTCCTAATATATTTAGATTATTACCCACTGTCTGTTTTTAGTTCTGCATTAAATTTTAAACTTTTATAATCTGTCAGACAATAATTTTTTATGAATTGCAAAATCAGTCAATATGATATACTTACTATATTAGCAATGATGAAATTAATAAAAAATGATGTGATAAAAAAAAAGTTAACTATTTTTGCTTATTTTCTGGCAAGATTTTTGAATCATATTATATTATTTTAAAAATTTAAACACTTAATAATCAATAAGTTTTTCAAATTTTTATTTATTATATTAAATGCTGGTCGTGCATTAAAGGCCGGTCAAAGCCTTGAAGATGGTTAAAATATTTACCGGGTTCAAATAATATTTAAACAATAAATATATAAAATAATTTTAAAAAATTATAATTCGAATTTATTTTAATGAGCCATGACTTTTCTATTTCAGGAATTAATAGTCAACACTGCCGGGCAACAGTTACTATAGCTGGTTTAGGCATATATTTATGGGGAAAACTAATATTACTTAACATGATATAAAATTTTTTACCCACTAACCTATTGGTTTCTGTAATAGCATTTTTTATTATATGTATGGGACCCACATGCATCTTTATTTTTTAGTAGAAAAAATTGGTTAGATTATGTTACATGATGGTAGCTTTATCCTATATTTATTAAGGGTTTTATAATTCTCATTCAACATGAGAATTAAAATTTTCCTACACACCCTTCGATTTCCGTGTTGACATGGGTCCTACATATAATTTTTTCTAACACATGGGTCCCACATGCTTTTTATCTCTACAACATGAGAATTGAATTCTCATTCAACATGAAAAAATCAAACCCCATTTATTAAAGAGATAAAATACAGATTTTAAAGTTTTTTTTATTCCTTTTTACAGAGGTCCAAATTTATCATTTCGAATTTATCAAATTTTCACCTTTTGTTTTTGGAGTTGTATGTTTAATTCACATTTACGCAATCGATCCGATTTGCCTATATGGTGAATTTTTTTTATTTCACAATAATTAATTGATTATTAGGTTAATCTGACTCGGGTAAGACAAGGGCTGAATTTTTTTTTTATACTTACTTTAATTATCTTTTTGAGGTGAGTCGATCCTTTTTATATTTTCAAAAACTTTATCTTTTTGAACAAGTTATGAAACTACTCACAAGTTCCAACCAAATTTTTAATATAACTGACTACTTAAAATTTGAATAGGAGATCATTGATTAAGTTAGAAGAACTCCATACTAATTTGGTACAGCGTAATAGGAACATGATGCAACAAGGCTGGTGTATCCAGATGTCTCACATTCATCGTGAAAGGAATAGCATGGCTGACTTCTTCGCCTCATACTCGTATGGCTTCTATTGGGCAGTTCAAATTTTTTATCATCCTCTACCAAGCTGTATGGAAAGGCTGTATAATGACACCTTTGGTGTCCATTGGTCTAGGCTATGTGCTTAGTTTCTTTTTTTTGTCTTGTTTTTTAAATCCTTTGCAAGAGATACATCTATTAATAGCTCCAAATGATAACGTCAAATTCTGAGAAAATGACAACGATTACTGTCTTATTTGTCAAAGAAAAATGGAATACATTATAAAAACTTAATAACTCAGTTGAATATTCGAGAATCACAGATTAATTAATTAATTTGAAAAATCATTTTGAATTATTCAATTTATTAGATCTTGTAGATCTTGAATTTTGATGAATTTTTATTTTTAGCGATTCCTGGAAGAATGAATCGAGGAAAAACCTATGAATGTCCCAACTACAAGAAAACCCAAAACCTTAAGGCTGTAAGTTTATGAGTCTTTTGCACTTATATCATATGGTGTTCACTTGGTCTATGTCTAGACAATGTGGGACTTCACATCACTATTTACACTTGAATATTTCCAACATCCTCCCCTCAAGTGCGAGACCCAACATCATATTTTCCCTAAGGACAACTTCTACGGAAATTTTTTCTCTTCAAATATTAGGTTCACACCATCCTTCTGTAGAGGCCTCTTAAGGTGCATCACCATCTCCATATACTCGGCCCCAACCAAACTTTTGGCTCTGAAATCACTATTAAGAATGGTATGGGTGTGCAAAGCCCTTTGTAAAGGATACATCCACCAATGGGTCCAAAAGATAAATCACAAAGTGGGCCGACACCACATCTCAACCCAAAACCTTAAAGCTATATAGGTTTATGGATTTTTTCATTTAAATAGTGTTCACTTGGTCTATGTCTAGATAATGTGAAACTTCACATCACTATTTCCAACAAATAAGGGGTTTGGTAATAAAAAAACTTATCCTTTTGGACATAAGTATGTGGACTTTTTGACCCTTTTGCCCCTCATTAATTAATTAATAACCAATTTGCCCCTCCCCCAGAACTATCACCATCCTGCCCCCTTTAGTCGATTAAGTTGCATTTTTAGTCGACTACATTACAAAAACTCAGGAAATATGAACCCCGCGTTTTAATCGACTACATATTAAGCCTGATCGATTAAAAGTCATGAAGGTTTAATCGACTAAATATATTATGTAGTCGACTACTTTTCGCGGATTACGTTTTTAAAAAAACCCCCCATTTCGCGAAGGGAGTTATTTTGAAACCCTAGTCGATTAAGAGACACCAAGGAACCACCTCTTGAAGAACCGATCGAAGCCCCTCTTATTGGCCGTCCGATTACACCAAGTCAACCATCTACCTTGTGAATCTGAGTTGGTAGGTAACGATTAAACCCTTGCATTGTGTTTTATGTGTAGTTTTTTTTTTATTTCTTTCTCTTTTACATGATTTCGTTTCTGTTTTTTGTGTGTGTTTTATGGCAGAACGTTGGTTGATTTTTGTTGTCTTTAATTATTGATATTGTTTCATGTAATGAAGAACATTAGGGTTTGGGTTTTGATTTAGTTATTAATATTTTTAATCTTTAGTAGGTGGTATGTCTTCTGATTGACCGTTTATGGACTGCAGGTTTATCTGTTCTCAGCTGGTGCTTTTCTGGCTATACATCTATATGTCAGACCACCATATTAGAGTGGTGGCAAGCTGGAGCTGTCTTTAGTGTTTTGATTTATGGTGCGGTGGATCTTTGTGTGTTATAGAGTCCTTGCTTTAGCTTTCAAGTAGTATAAGGCGGTTTAGGTGCAAGAAGCCATTATGTCTTCATGTTTTTATGTGCAATGGAGACATTGTGCATTTCTCTGGACCTGCATACTTTTAGGCCTATTCTGGGCTTTCATCATTTATGGGCCTATTATATTTTATCCAGATAAAAAATTATCCCAATTTTTTTGTAAGCAAGTCCTTCATGAACTTTTCAAGACGACCCTTGTACCCTAAAATTCCAATTTTTTTTTGGCAAAATATAACAAATAGAAATGATCAAATTGAGATTTAAAGAAAAGGAGTTAGAAGCTAATTGAAATGAAAAGTACATATAAATAGAATAATCATATGAAGCATGGGACATTTGTTGGTATTATGTTCCTGTTCACTTTGAAACAGGGATATTCTAATTGATATATAATTGGTATCTAAAATTCTAATAAATTCGATTAATTTGATTTCGAATTTGAATCTTTTCATCTTTTTTAAAATTACGACTCTCAGAAATCAAACTTATTATCCTTTAAGCAGGTCAATCCTATAATCTAATTGGGTGGTCTCTAGACCAACAATTATTGGGTAGTAAGTTCTCCCGATATAGTGTGATTCGATTATAGAATATAGTTTATTAGAATTTATAAATAAAAAATTTATAAATATAATTCTGCTCATTAACCAAACACTACCTAAGTTTCTTTTGGGCGATCTTTACATGAACATTGCCCAACGAACACCTACCATCCATACTCAAAAGGCATTGGAGATGGCTGAAAAATGCTCGCATGATGACCCATTTTTATTATTCTTTTAAATATCAAATATGGATTATAAATATATTTTATCCGAATTTTAAAACAAATCAAATCAATGGAGCATTTATTACCATTTTTCGGTTGCAATTTTTTTTCTTATTTCTAGCAAAGGTTAATTAATATAACAATTTTGAATAATTATCTCCATATTTTATGTTTCATATTATGATCAATGATCATAACATAGCTGATTCAATAAAAAAACAAGAGAGAAAAAAGAAAGGGAAAAATATTTCTGCAGCAGATAAATTATCTGCATTTATTATCAAAATGACGTCGTTTTGGTATTGAAATCTTAAAAAATTATAAATATAAAGACTATTATAACCCTGAAATAAATTAAAATTACAAAAATACCATGATTTATGCCCTAAAACGATGTCATATTAGACTTACTACAGATAACTTATCTATATTAATTAGCGAAAAAATGAACCCAAAAAAAATTAGCTATCAACGAAGCAAAGATTGCTGGATAGATTTTGATTACAAATTAGCAAGTGTCCCACGTTGTACGGTTTTTTTTTGTACGGATATTATAAGTTGAATTTTTTAAATGTAGAATTCTAAAAATATATAAACAATTAATTTAAGAAGAATTAAAAAATATAAATAATTTTTTTAAAATTATAAAGAAATATATACAAAATTAATTTTAGAGAATTTAAATTTAAATTGATAAAAGTTAAGAATGAGAAGTATCGTGCTTTAAGAGAAAGTAGAGTAAACAATTAAATTACTCTCCAGATAACGTATTTTAATTTAATATATATAAGTGAAACAACTAATGGTTTGAAGGAAAAAGAATAAATTTTAAATAAATAAAATAAAATAAACTAATTTGAGAATATAACAGTTAAGATTTGGAAAATAATAATATAAAAAGATAGATTTAAAAGTAATTATTTTCAAAGTATGAGCAATTGATAATTAAAAAAGAAAAAAAAATTAGCTAGGAATGAAAATTTTAAAGTAAAATAAAATTCATCGGAACCAAATGAATTTGAAATAAAACGAGGTTAATGAATTCAAGAAGTTGATTCTTCTGGTTTTATCTCCTTATTTGATATGCGAGAAAGCGGAAACTTCTCTGAATGATATATGTATATTTTTTTTTTCATAAACATTGTATGAGATATGAAATTGAATTAGGACAATATATTAAGGTGAGTCCCATCCGCTTGCACCAAACTTTGTTAACCCAAAAAAAAAAAAAAAAAAAAGGTTGATTTTTGAATTGTTTTCTTGTGCCTCAGAACACCCTCTCTTCATATAATCAGTTTATTTGTCATTTTAGCATAAAACACCCATTCTTATCAAATTAAAAAATAATTAAAGAAATATTACTTTATTATTCAAAATTATTAAAATAATAATTTTATTTATTTTATTGAAAATAAATAATATGATATAGGCCGACCTGTAGACTTATAGACCCGATATGTATAAAAAAGCCTATGACTTGCTTTCTAAATAAGATTTTCTAAAGTCTAGGCATATTCTATTTGACTATTTATAATAGGCTAAATCTGACTTAATATAGGCTAGGCCATAGGCCCCTGTAGGTCGGCCTAATTCATTATTCCCCTACTTTATAGGATTGACATATACAAAAAAACCTATGTCTGCTTTTTAAATAGGTTTTTTTAAACGCTAGGCATGTTCTATTTGAAAATTTGTAATAAGTCAAGTCTGACCTAATATAGGCTAGGCCGTAGACCCCTGTAGGCTGGCCTAATCCATTTACACCCATAATTGCGGAGGTTATCTTTTAATCCATTTGAAAATTTACTGTATAATCTTGTATTGTAGTTATTAATGGTTTTAATCCATGTTAGAGGTTAATTAATCAAATTTCACAGGTTGGGCCATCATACATAAGGGTTTAAATGGGCTAGGTCGGCCTATAGGAGCCTATGGCCTTGCCTATATTAGGCCAGACTTAGCCTATTGTAAATAATTAAATAGCTAGGCTTTTAAAACAATCTATTTAGAAAGCAGACCATAGGCTTTTTTTATACATGTCGGACCTATAAGCCTACAAGCCGATCTATATCACATTATTTATTTTAAATAAAATAAATAAATTATTATTTTAATAATTTTGAATAATAAAACAATATAATTTTAGTTATTTTTTTGAATTATTGAATGTTTAATAGGCTTAAGCAGGCTAAAAGGCCTAGGGGAAGACTTTTATTTTTTAAATAGATTGGTAATTTGGGCCTAACAGGCTAATAGGCCAGGCCAACCTTATTATTATTATTATTATTATTTTTACACAGGTTGACCTATCTAATTCAAAACCTAATTTAACTTAGCCTATTTACACCCCTAATCATACATAACTGATTGATCATTTAATCCATCTTTCATAAATGAGTGTAAGTAGGGGTGAAAGTGGGTCGGGCCAGCCTACATGGGCCTACGACCTAGCATATATTAGGTTGAACTTGGCCTATTACATATAGGGCTCGTTTGATGGACATGATAGGATAATGGTAGGATATGATATGGGGCTGAAAAGGGTAGAATATGATATGAGGCTGATAAACCTATATTATGTCCTGTGTTTGATGAGCACCTGATTATCAATCTGATAAGATTATGTAGAAGGAGAAAGAAAAAACAAAATATAATGCAATAAATACAAACATATTGGGTAACATGGGGATATATTGGGTAGCGTGGAGATATATTGGATATCCAATATTGTTATCCTATCCTGTTGAATCCTAACCCTGCTCCCCCCATAGGATAGGAAATCATGTATTGGATGGGATAAAATGAGACAATATGATAAGCTAATCATATCCTATCGACCCATCAAACAAGAGATAAAAGTAGAATATGATAAGTTATCCTATCCAATCTTCTTTATTAGGTGCTCCAAACAGGCCCATAGTCATATAGAAAAGGCTCAAGCTCGTAAAGAATCCTATTTAAAAAGTAAATGATATGTTTTTTTGACATGTCGGGCCTATAAGCCTACAGGCCGACCTATATCATATTAATTATTTTAAATTAAATAAAAGAATATTATTCATAATAGTACCAAATGATGATAGTTCAGTTTGTGCATGTGAGCTAAGTAGGTGGTGGAAGGACCTAGGTTCATTCCCTCACCAATACTATCTTTGAGAATAACATAAGATCTGTACTAATCTTTACAGTACCATCAGAATCAACATTTAGAGTTAGAGGAAGAGTTATTGATGCCTATTGTTCTAGCTTGGCTAAAGATATCATCCAAGCTTTAATATATGACGGAGATTGGCTACGTAATAGATATGACTTGAAGAAAAAACAGAAGGTATAAATTTAATCAATTAAAATTATTTTATAATTTAATTATATTCGATTAAATTTTAATAGAAATTTGACTTTATTTTTTATGTAGAGGAACTAATATCTCAACATGTGAGATTGCCTATTTGAATCTATTAAAATATTTTTTGTTTCTTAATCTTATTTTTTTGTTTCTATTGTCTATTCTTGTTTTTTGTTTTCTACATTTACAAATTGTTTGTCAACTTATGTAATCTTGGAATTATATTTGTAGGGAAGAGAAGATGAAGAGAAGTTTTTGGCTACTACAAGCATCATGACATGAAGTGTTTGTTGGATTCATGTAGTTATTTTAATTTACATAGTATAGATTTGTTTGTTGGATATTGATGAAAAATGTTATTTAATTTAAGAATTTTGCTTTTGAAAGTGACTTAAATGCATATTGTGATGAGTTTTGTTGTGATTCATGGTTCTGTTTGGACATTGAAATTGTAATTTTTGTTTTAGTAACATAATTTGAGTATTTTGTAAAATTAAATCATAATTATGCTTAGAAGTTAAAAAATTGTAATTTTTGTTTTAGCAACATAATTTGAGTATTTTGTAAAATTAAATCATAATTATGCTTAGAAGTTAAAAATTAACAAGCTAACTGCCAAGCTACACCATTTGTTTTTTATAAACGAATCAAGTCAAGCAACAGTTAAATTCGTACTAGACTAGTGCCAGACAAAATTAATTTTTTTTTGACAAAAGCTTAAGTTTTTTAGGACAAAACTCATCTCAATCCAATCCACTTTCACCCCTAAATATAAGTCTTGAGGGTGGAATATGGTAGGTTAATCTATCGAGAGATAATTTGATACATATTAAAATTTTCTGCACAATTTACTGTTTTATCCCTATGCATAGTACTTCTCCCAAGCAGAGATTTCGAAACAGACGGTGAATCAGAGACCTCATTCCCAATTCGATCAAAATCAGTTATTATCATCTTTTATAGTTTTTTTCCACGTACAATGAATACCTCTCATCTTTTTACATTGTTATACTTATACCAACCCCACAAAAATTTATCGTCCAACTATGATATTATTAAAGTTTGGCTCATATATAAATCTTAAAAGATTTTGCAAGCTTCCCACTTCACGTAGCCTAACCAAAGAAAAAATCTCAGGAAATAAAAGTTTTAAAAATCAACAAGGAAAAGCCATTAGGATTAATCTAATAGTGAGAGATTTGAATAAGTTGTATTAAGTTATAAATTCAATTCCTACTTAAATAAAAAAAATCAGCAGGAGAAACATTTGTCTTCCATTGCAGGAAATAAAAATTAAGCAGAATATAAGGGAATTCAAAACTTAAATTGCAAATATTACATCCATTTGTATAAAACGATTTATAAATGGAATACAATAGAAGAATAATGATACATCGCTATTCACAACTCTGAAAAGTTCTACAGAAAATTTAGGCTTCATACAAGAAAATTTACGTACTCTCACCCTCCCCACGAAAAAAATAAATAGATCATTCAGGAACAAGGCATGATCCAAGCACAACTATATCCCACTATTGGGATTGTTCCCGGCAAGGATAAGAGAAATTTCTAACCCTCGGCTAAAAGCCTGGTTAAACATGAGGCGAGTTTGGAATGTTGACACAAAAGGAAACCAAGAAAAGAATGCAATGGGTACAAAGATGAGCATTCCCATGCCAGCGTCATATAGACGAGCAATCGATCGAACGGATTTCCATAGTCCCAGCCTCTTCATCACAGGCTTCCAAGCAGCAGCAATCTATACAAGGACAGTCAATGTGTACAAAAATCAAAGAGTGACACTACATACTATGAGATATTAAAACAATCGTATACAATATCAGCTCCATTTCAGCACATTAAATAGTGTTTGGACATGTGTGTAGGATTCTAGATGCCAAACAATGAAATAGATTAAATAGATGAGATACGACATCCATATGGGGCAAGATATAATTTCATTAAATGAAAGACAATGATGTAAAGGAGACAAGGCATGCCGTGCTTTTTATAAAAATGAGACAATAAATGTGTCAAGGATACAGTTACCCTAAAATCTTCAGATTCGAGGTACAAGCTGAAAAATGGTTTTTACTTCCACCAAACCTCTAGGCATTACTGATGGCAAAAGCAAAGGCCCACCCAAGCACTGCTAAAATTTAATTTAACTTAGTGTGAAGATTGAAATCTTGAATGCATCCTTTGTTATCAAGGCCCTGATATAATACATACAAGCTAGATCTTGGCCAAGAATAATCTCAATTTATATTGGGGTTCAAAGTGGCCAAACCAGATACCACAGGCTCACCAACTTACTGCCCAGTTTTACTTTTCATCCCTCTAGTTTTCCAAATCAAGTCATATAGTCACTCCGTTTCAGTTGATGCAATGCCACTGACCAACACTATCAATGTCCACCATCATCCCGCATAATGTAATCGCCTAATCGTCAATTGACCAGTTTTTCACGTGATGTGACAGTCTGACAGATCTAATGTAATTTGACATTCAACTGACCATTTTGTCATGTTAGCACTTGACACAGATACAAGATCACATGTTTTTCGTGTGACATCATACCTCTCCTAAGTTTAACCCAAATCAAACACAGCATATAACCCAAACAAACAGCCATAGATCCAGACACCTTAAACCCCCAAAATTTTCGTTTGCTTTTATCTGTCAGTTGGACGCTCTAATTCATTTTTTCCCACTCTTTAGATGCATAGACATTCCTTCTGGAGTTGGAGATTTGCAAAATACCATTAATAAGGCAAACACATTTTGTGATGTCAAAGATACTCAATGGTATCATTATAAGAGGCAGCGCAAGAAACTCTAATATCAATAATTAGTCACTTCTAACATGCTATATATGCTACTTAACACGTAAGCAGCGGCAGTTAAGGACAAATTTAAACCAAATTGAGCAAGTTTTAATTTGCAATTCTGATAGAGAATTGCATGAATACTGTAAAAAATCAATTTAACTCAAAAGTTTAAGTTATTAGGTGAGGCTATATTAATGGTTTTATATATCTCTCCTACGCCCCCTCACATGAGAGTTCATTTGGCTTGAAGGGTGGATGATGTATCAGGCCTAACCTAACTTTGCTAAGAAATTCCACAAGAGAAAGTGAGAGGTGATGAAGATCGAACCCGTGACACTGAGGCTCTGATACCATCTAAAAAATCAATTCAACCCAAAAGCTTAAGCTATTATGTGAGACTACATTAATAGTTTTATATATCTCTAACAAATTCTAAAAATAGAATGTTGTAAATAATTGTATTTGTTTATTTATTTCCATTCTAGAATCTTCTTTGGACTTAGCCCATTAGTCTCTTTAAATAAAGAGCAATTGTACAGATGTAATACACAATTATCAAATAATATTATCCTTTTTTTCAACTACCGCCGCCATTAGAGCAAAAACCTTTACTTTGCCTCTCGACGACACCAGCCGCCATCGGAAAATTTTTCCGAGGACCTTTTGGACCGAGACAACCATTATTGAACTTCTTTTTATCTGATCTATCCTTTATGGACATTTCCCGGCCAACACACGACCCAAACTGTTCCAAAAAGCTAGAACCACACTTGTTCTCACCAGTGAACACTGTTCCAGTGACTTTTTGGATTCCGACCATAGATGAAAATAGCGCCGCAATAGCACGCAATATCGCTATTGTAGCGGGTAGCGGCCATATGCCGCAACAGAAGGCACGCAACACTACTGTTTAATGTAGCGGCAGTAGCGATCAACAATTTGCAGTAGCGGATAGCGTGGTTAGCGGGGCAATTGCACGCTACAGTGAGAAAGCGATGGAAAAGGAGGAATGGAGGGTATTATGGTCTACAACTTTAATTATAAGGGTAAAACAGATTTTTAAATCAGAACCTACTTGGGCTTTATCCATTCGGCCGCTAGGTTAATTATTTAACCTGCCTTTCTTCTCTATTTCATTCATATTTTACCTTTGTTCTCTCTCTTCTACATTTTCTGCCTTCAATCTCTTTTCTACGGACAAGCCTTTCTATTTTCTGCCTTCAAGCTCTCTTCGGATTGATATTTAGCAACACTGATTTCCTCACCAACGATATTTAACGGGTACTGCTATCTTTTTAATGTTTTTAATATTTTTAATATTTTTATTATTTTATTTATAATGGGTACTTCTATGTTTTAATGTTTTTAATATTTTATTTATATATTACAATTTTATTTTACATGAACAATCTGAGTATGATATAATCAGTATATTACAGAATATATTATTCATTATATATAATTTTATGTTTTCTGATTTCTTTATGTTTTTAATATTTTTATTATTTTATTTATAATGGGCACTGCTATGTTTTGGCTATGGGACGAGAAACGAGACTGGAGAAGATATCTTGGATGTTGCACTAGCCTACGATTTGATGTTAGTGAACACCTTTTTTCAAAAAAGGGAGTCACACCTGATCACTTATCATCACTTATCATAGTGGCCATAATCGTAGTCAGATTGATTTCTTCCTGGCTAGAAGAGAAGATAGAACTTCTTGTGTCGAATGTAAGGTCTACCCTGGAGAGTGTGTTGCTATGCAACATAAGCGGGTAGTCTTGGATGTTAGTACGTACAATGAAGAAGAGGGCTCAAAATCCAAGGATAAGGTGGTGGAAGCTTAAGGAGGGAAAAGAGAGAGAAAGTTCAATGATAGAATGTTGCACGAAGGACCTTGGGAGTTTGATGGAGGAGCAAATGCAATATGGAATGAGATAGCTAAGTGTATTCAAAATTTGGGACGGAGGGTGTTGGGAGAAAGCAAAGGAAATGGATTTCATACAAAGGAAACATGGTGGTGGAATGGAGAGGTGCAAGAGGCAATTAAACATAAGAAGGAGTGCTTTAGATCTTTGCATAAAAGTCCCAGTGAAGAGAACCTGCAAAAGTTTAGATTGGCGAGAAAAAATGCAAAGAAAGCAGTGCGAGAAGCGAGAGGCAAGGTTTTCGACGAGTTGTATAAAAATCTTGGGAGCAAGGATGGTGAAAGAGGTATTTATAAACTTGCAAGGATAAGGGATAAGAAAAGTAAAGACCTCACTCAAGTTAGATGCATCAAGGATGAAAATCAAAAACTTCTAGTGAGAGATGAAGATGTAAATGAAAGATGGTTGAAATACTTCAACAAGCTGTTTAATGGGGATGGAGATACAAGCGAGGTGGACTTAGAGGACGCGTATGATGATATGAATAGAAGATTTGTACGCAGAATTAATACACATGAAGTTAAGGAGGCTTTAAAGAGGATGAAGACTAATAAAACCTTGGGGCCTGATGGTGTCCCTATTGAAGTGTGGAGAGGCCTGGGGGATGTGGCAATAAAATGGTTGACCAATCTTTTTAATAAGATCCTCCAGACGAATAAGATGCCTGATGTATGGAGGAAAAGTATGATTGTGCCTATCTACAAAAACAAGGGAGATATACAGAATTGTTCAAACTATAGAGGCATTAAGCTAATGAGTCATACTATGAAGTTGTGGGAGAGGGTTATTGAACATCGCTTGAGGAGAGATACCAAGGTTTCTGTAAATCAATTTGGATTTATGCCAGGAAGATGTACCATGGAAGCCATTTTCTTGATGCGACAACTAATGGAAAGATACCGAGAAAAGAAGAAGGACTTGCATATGGTGTTCATAGACCTTGAGAAAGCATACGATAGGGTTCCAAGGAAAGTTTTATGGTGGGTCCTGGAGAAGAAAAAGGTTCCATTAAAGTATGTAAAGGCAATCAAGGATATGTATGATGGGGCTACTACATGTGTAAAAGCTTGTAACGGATCATCAAGTTATTTTCCTATCACGGTAGGTGTACACCAAGGGTCGGCTCTAAGTCCTTACCTCTTTGCCTTAGTTATGGATGAACTAACAAAAGATATTCAAGAGGAAGTGCCATGGTGTATGCTTTTTGCAGACGATATTGTGCTTATTGATGAGAGCAAGGAGGGTGTTAATAGAAAACTTGAATTGTGGAGAAGCACATTGGAATCCAGAGGATTCACATTAAGTCCAAGCAAGACTGAGTATCTGAAGTGTGAGTTTTCTCTGGTACAAGATGAGAACCAAGAACCTGTGCATCTAAATGGTCAAGAGGTACCCAAAAAAAATGCTTTTAAATACTTGGGCTCCATTTTACAAAACGGTGGAGAGATTGATGAGGATGTAAATCACAGAATCAGAGCAGGGTGGATGAAATGACGTAGTGCATCTGCATTTTTGTGTGACCGCAAAATTCCCCTGAAGTTAAAAGGAAAATTCTATAAAACGGCAGTACGACCGACAATGCTATATGGAGCGGAATGCTGGCCAACACATAGGCAACATGAGCATAAGATAGGAGTAGCAGAGATGAGGATGTTAAGGTGGATGTGTGGTTACACAAGGATGGATAAGATAAGAAATGAAGATATTCGACGAAAGGTCGGAGTAGTACCGGTAGCCGAGAAGATGAGAGAACATAGATTGAGGTGGTTTGGGCACGTGATGAGAAGACCCATGGATGCTCCTGTAAGAACAGAAGTTTGTTACCAAAAGCTAAACACAAAAAGAGGCAGAGGTAGGCCGAAGCTTACTTGGGGGAAAGTAGTAAAACAAGATTTAATGGAGTGAGATATAGATTGGCGGACAGTATGTCTTAGAAAGGAATAGAGAAAAGCTATAAGTATGGTGGAGGATTAGACCCGCTGTTATTCCTATGTTCCAGATGGTCCCTTTTTAGTTCTTTTCTCCTTCATTTCCCTCACTTCTTCTTGTCCCTTTCTTTTTTACTTTTATTTATTTATATATACATATATTTTTATTTTATTTTATTTGTGTTTTTTTTTATTTATTTATTTATTTATTTATTAATTTATTTATTTATTTATTTATTTTTATTTTTTTTTCAACCGTTTTGTATCTTTCATGTGGGTTCATCTACCACCGACCCCAATTAATTTGGGATAAAGGTGTTGTTGATGTTGATGTTGGGCACTGCTATGTTTTAATGTTTTTAATATTTTGTTTATATATTATAATTTTATTTTACATGAACACTCTGAATATGATATAATTAGTATATTACAGAATATATTATTCATTATATATAATTTTAAAAGGACATGGCCAGAGTATTAAGAATTGGGGTATAATATAATGGCTTTAATGTTTCTAAAGTGAATGTAGATAAGTTATCTACATTCACTGCTAAAACGACGACGTTTTGGGTTGAAAAATTAAAAAATTATAATGAAAAAGACTATTATAACTCTGAAATAACTTATAATTACAAAAATACTTTGATTTCCGCCTCAAAACGACGTCGTTTGGGCTCAATGTAGATAAGTTATCTACATTGAATGTAGAAAAAGCGAACCCATAAAATATGAAACCTCCATATAACATTACACGTATTTGATTTATTCAGCCCATGGCCTCCACGTTTTGCCTTTGAGTATAATATAAATTTTTTAATTTTAAATAATTTTTTTATGGACTTCGTTGTAGCGGTTATACCGCTATCCGCTATAGCAATTTTGAGCTTGGCCGCTATCGGCCGCTACCCGCTATTAATAACTATGATTCCGACCAGTCACAGACAGGATCAGCACCTCCGAGCAACCTTGCCAGCGAAAGCCCAGCTCCAATCGACCAGGGACGCGCTCCCACGCACCATCTTTTCTTCTACGCGTGACACCCACGCTCCGACCACTTCTCCGGCGCGTGACGGCGAGGTTTCACCTCGGACCACCTGTTTTCTGATCGTCTCTTCCTCTCGGTTCCAGATCTCTGTTTTAGCCTGTGAGTTTGAAATTAGAGATCTTTTCCTAGGGATAGAGGTAGCTCATTTAAATGAAGGAATTTTTATTAACCAGAGGAAATATGTCCTTGATCTTCTTAAAGAAGCGGGAAAACTGGGGTGTAAACCTTCTAGTACTCCTATTGAGCAGAATCACAAGATGGGTTATGAAGAGGAGAGTCCTCCAGTTGATAAAGGACAATATCAGCAGTTTGTTGGGATACTGATATATTTGGCTCATACTAGACTAGACCTAGCTTATGCTGTTAGTATTGTGAGTCAGTTCATGCATAATCCAAAAGAAAAACACATGCATAATCCAAAAGGCAACACAACTTTGATACATAAAGAATCAAACTACAATGAAGGCTTCAAACTTTACACTAATGATATTGTAAGCATGCAATCCCAACTGCAAAAGATGAAATAATTAATAGCACTAATGGATCAGAGGAAAAGAAAACTCACAGACAGAATTCCCCATCCCGTTGGAATGAAAGCTAACATGGAAGCAAATATGTCCGGCACAGACAGATTGGTCAATATAACTGCTACAGCTAATCCAGCCAGTGCCAACAAGAGGGTGATTCCTTGTATAAAGCGTAAAAGAAGCTGGAAGTTGACCGATATCTTCTGGCTAAACGTGAATACCTATGGAGCAAGAATACAGACAGCCTTAAGATACAAAAGTACCAACATACACATGTAATCTAAGACCACACATAATGCATTTTTTGCACCTTGAAAAGAATTATAAGCACAGCCAGCACTACCCATGAGAGTCCATATACCTATGCAAAATGCGAAACATAAGCAGTCAGTTGACTAACCTGCACTGTACATGTAAATATGTAAAAAGAATTGCAAACTAATAATGGTAAAATATAAACACAAATCAAGCCACTGCTTCCTAAGCATGTGCATAAATGGTTGGCTTAAACATAAACAAAGATGTCAATTCTCAATAAATAAATAACATCACTGCAGAAAAGGCATCTGCCGCTGCTGGTACTTAGGAAGCAAAGATATGATCCAGAACAAGGAAATAGCAACATGGCACATTTTAATGATATAGGACAAGACATGGTTAGGAGATGTTACGTAATAAAACAAAAGATATTATAATCATAAAACGGTACATCTTAACTATAGAAACCTAAATCCTTCAACTTAGAAAAAAAAAACCTTTAACCTACTAACTTCTATTTAATTTGTTTCTATAGAATAATAGTTTATGGTATAAGTCATTTTGAACTTTTTTGACTATTTTTTCAATGAATAATGTCCTCTTATTTTATATTACCTTGCTAGCTTGCCTGCAAAATGCATGTGGACATGAGGGACAAAGCTCTGAACCAAGATTCCAAAACACTACTTTTTCTTCAAAAGATGTTACCAAGATTAAAGAGATTTTTCGAAGATACCTTATGACACTGCAACTAAGAAAACAAAAGAAATAGGGCAACAAGAGATGAAATGGTTGTGGGGGATAAATAAAAAAACCAAGGGCTATTTTTTCCCTCTGTTTTTAGGGGGTCAAAATGGGCAAGCCCAACAATCAAGCCTGAATAACAAAATTAAAACAAAAAATTTCTGGCCTAATTGGCCCGTCTTGATGTGGGCTAATTGGGCCAGCCTACATGATGTGCATTGATGCCATGTAGAAAATGTGCACTGATGCAATGTGAAGGATCAGAAAAAGATCTGAGTATATATGCGAAACAGAGAGCAGAAAGTGAGAGAGAGAAAGAGAGAGAGAGAGAGAGAGAGAAGGGGGAAGGGGGGCAGAGAGAGATGGATCTGAAACAGAAACAATAACTCATCTATGAATGATTTGTTCATACAATAGTGTAATATAGAGAATATGCTAGGCTAGGATCTGAACTTCAGCAGATTCAGAGTTGAGACAGCTGTTACAAAGTAGAGGTCTGTTTGTGAACAGGCTAAGCTACTTTCTGAAGAAGCATGAGCTAACGGCATTCTCTAACATTTGACAACCTTATTAAAGCATACAAATTTACTTCTGCTTATATCTTAAATGAAAAAATTAAACACGAGAATCTGCGTACTGAATTGCAAAATTATGCAAACCAAATTCAGTTTTAATGTTAAAACAGCTGGAAACTATTAAAAAAATATAATTAAGATATAGTATTTATCCAAATGGACAGAAAAAAGGAAACAGAGGAAGAAACATGATGTAATACCGTCAATGAAGTATCTGTTCCTTTCACGTTAAGCTTGTACACAATACCATATTGGAAGATAAAAAATCTTAGACTCAGGATGGTCTCTGCTATCCTTGAACCCAAGCTCCTGATATGAGCCTGTAGACAAATGATTTATAAATATCAAGAATGCAAAAAAGATCTATAATAAACACAGACGAAGCCAAAACAGAGTTATATTAAGGGGAAGATGGTTTTTTTCTTCTTTCTTTTTTTTTTTTTTGGGGGGGGGGGGAGTTTATGGCATTGTAATTTAGCTTTTTTTTTCATCTTATCTTGACAGCAATTCAAGATCAGCAACTTTAAGAACAATAGAAGAGCCATATGTTTAAGAACAGAATGCAAAAAAGATCTATAAACATGATAAACACAGACGAAGCCAAAACAGAGTTATCTTAAGGGGAAAATAGTTATTATTATAATGCATTTTTTTTATTATTATTATTATTATTTTGGGCTTGTGGTTTTTTTTTTTTTTGTGGGGTGCGGGGTGCGGAGGGTTTATGACATTGTAATTTAGTTTTTTTTATCTTATTTTGACAGCAATTCAAGATCAGCAACTTTAAGAACAATAGAAGAGCCATATGTTATTCAAATACTCACGCACACTGCTTAACAAAATTGTGCATGCATGTTAGAAAAGGAAACTCTTGAAACAGAAAGAATCCACATAGACAATTGTAACACCATTACAACAATCCTATCCCATTACATATCTAAGGGCGGGGCATAGAGATGCCCTTAAAGACACAGGCATTCTGCTCCAACCAAAACCCTACAGAACTGCTTAAATTGCTATTGCAACAAAATTTAGGATTCTACAAAAACCATTAAAACATCTGAGAAACTTCTTCAAATGGAAATTGTTAGAAATATAATATAAAATCATTTATTCTTAACTCACGTAACAACTTAAGCTTTTGGCAAAGCAAAGCAGGTTCATGACATGGTAACAGAGACTTTATGACCAAGCGGTCTAGAATTCGATCCTTATTAACTCCATTTTTCAAATAAAAAGTGAAGTTTCAAAACAATGTAGGTGGGCCTACACATTCTTCAAGCTTGAAGTCTAAAGAACTCTTGCACGAAGGGATGTATTAGAATTATAATATAAAACAATTCATGCATCATCACCTAAGCTTTTGGGAGAGTGGGTTCATAATAGAAAGCAATGACACAACATTCACTAAGCACATCAAGCATTATTCTAAAGGAAAGCAGCAACCCAACAATGTAAAAATAAATTGGTCAATTTAGAATAAGAACTGCAAATAACAAACATATCAAAATAGAGGTCTGCGAATCTGTAATATGTCATTGTACTCTACCTATAACCTCAGAGGGAGTTTGGAATCTTTTGTGAGTTTAAATATCAAGTACCAAATTTATTAATAGCCAGGCATAAAAAGAAGGGAAAAATGTTTATCCTTTTAAATGACACAACTTATATCATTTCACTCTCACAAAGAGGCGAGACCCACACTTTTATTTTTTTTGTCAACTCTCTCTTCTCCTTTATCTATCTCTTTCTCTCTCTTAAAATGACACAACTTTACATCCTTTAAAATGACACATATTTTTCCCCTAAAAAGAAATATAAAAGCAAGAAAAACATTTAAAAACAATCAAGGCAAAATATGGAATACCAGTTCTTCTTCCCACCAAGCTTCCCAGCTTTCTTCTCCCTTAACACCAATTCCACCCCTGTAAAGTAGCCAATTTGTCCAATCCCGGAAGTCTTCCACCACCCTAAAATAACACCATAACAAGAAAAATCAGTAAATATGAGAGGTCTACCTGAAAAGTTACAAAGATAAACTTACTTTTGCCACTCAAATCCAGACGGGTTGAACAAATATGGAGCAAACAACCAGGATAAAGCCATAAACCAACTGCTTATACTCAGAAGTATGTACGAGATTGCACCTTCATTATAACCATAAGCAAGATATACTATCAACAAAAGTGCAACTTCCAACCTGAAGACAAGAAGATATAGGAATATAATGATTACATTTCAGATGAAGGAAAATAATAAACTAATTAAGGAAAATAAGATAATAATTTCTTAAAGACTGGGTGGCCTAATATGTGAGCTATCCTAACACCTATAATGTGAGAGCACTGATTTCATGCGAGTGACAAGAGTTTTCTACAGCTGTCAGCCCAAACTAAATGGTTCATATTAATACATCCAATGTCAATAAGGATTGGCTAAAGTGGTATAATCAAACTGCATTCACACAAAGGTCTTGGATGTGATTCCTGCTCGTGGTCCTTCATTGGTAGGTCATGGCATGGCTTGTCCTGAGCTTTGAATAGGACAACCTCATCTTCATCTAAACTTTTTTTACCAAAATAGTAAAACTAACATGTTAACCTTCTAGTTAGAATATATATTGGTATAGGCTGTCTATATTTTAGTATCACATTCTGTAAATAGGGCCCAAGCCCATATAATTTCTTATTATAAATATAGATCCTTGTGTAGTTTAATTAGACACACGATTCCAAGATTCAAGTTGGTACTAGAGCTCTTGATTTGGGAGTCTAGTGTTAGAGAATAATTAAACCATTAAAAAGCCCTCACCCACCAGCTTAAGCTTTTGGGTTGAATTGGTTCTTTACATAGTATCAGAGCCTCGTGTCCCGGGTTCGATCCTCACCGCCTTCCACTTTCTCTTGTGGAATTTTCTTAACACATGTAGGTAAGCCTGTGCATTGTCCACCCTTCAAGCCTATCGTGTGAGGGGCGTGTTAGAGAATAGTATAAACCATTAAAAAGCCCTCACCCACCAGCTTAAGCTTTTGGGTTGAATTGGTTCTTTACATCTAGCTTCTGCTAAACCCAAATCCTAATTAAGCTCTGCCCACGTTGCAGTGGCCTTAAACCCCAGCCACGCTTTATATTGGCAATCTCTAATCGGCCAAGCATCCAACCAGCCATTGTTCTCCTCCATCCACCACATTTCCTATTGTCAACGCTGCCAACCAACACGCAGGAAAATTCTTTGGCAAAGTTCCAATCGATGAGCATATAAAGAAAGGAGTGCTCGCTACCGATCTATGCAGCCATTGAAGTTGCGATGAAAGAAAACAGCTCATGCGCTCCCACTTGCCTTCGTTATCTCTGCGCATGAACGCCATGCGTCATCTTCTACCGATGCATGTGGCTATTTCTGGTGGTTGTTCGCCGTTGACCAAGGACATAAAAGAGCACCCAAATCTCCTCCACCCAAATCTCCTCCACCCAAATTTGACCTTCTTTGGCAGGGGGTCACTCTATTTCACATACCTCCATCTTCAGCTCTTTTTGTGCCTATTTCAGGTGTAGACTGTGAAACATTCTTTCGCTCAAATTATTCTTCACGAATCAGTAATCTTATTGCTTCCATTTCTCAACCATCTCTTAGACCGTGGATAATTGATTCTAGTGCTTCCAATCATCTTTGTGGTAATAAGGATCTTCTCACATCTCTTATCTATGCAAAATATTTATCTCAAGTTACCCTTTCGATGGCACCAAGATGTTGTTTGCGGAATTGGACAAGCACAGTCGTATCCCTCTTTATCTTTAACCTCGGATCTTTATATTCTTGGTCGTTCTTTTAATTTAATATATGTTAGTCAACTCATTTGCTCTATTCATTGTTTCTTTACCTTTCATGCAAAAATTGTTCTTAAGCAAGATCTGGGTACTAAAAGGACGATTGAAGTTGGTAGTGAGTCATGTGGCCTTTACCATCTTGTTATGCCTAGTTCTCCAGTGGCACATACCATGACAAATTCTCCAGGCCTAATTCACAGTCGTCTTAGATTTCCAAGTCTGTCCAAACTCCATAAGATGGCCCCTCATCTGTCTCGTTTACAGTCTTTGAATAGTGAGTCTAGTCAACAAGGGAAACACACGTGTTCCTCCTCCTTTGCTAGTCGTGACAACAAAAAGGCAAAGGTTCTAGGTTCCTCTCTCTCTTGTTCATTCAGATATTTGGTGCTCAAGTCAGGTCAAGTCCAATTTGGGATTCTCATATTTTGTTGATGATTACTCTTGTTGCACCTGGGTTTTCTTGATGAAGAACTGCTCTAATTGATCCCTGTCTATAAGAATTTTTGTGCTGAAGTTCGTACCCAATTTTGGAACCACTATTCGTGTTTTGCGTAGAGACAATGTGCGAGAAAATAAGGCCTCTAATCTGCAAGAATTCTTGACTTAGCAAGGTACCTTACATCAAACTATTTGTCCTCATACTCTGCAATAGAATGACATAGTTGAACTTAAAAATCGACACCTAATTGAAACAACTGGAATTCTAAAACTGCATATCAATGTTCCTCTTCATTATTGGGGGTAGGTTGTTCTTACATCATATTATCTTATAAACTGCATGTCTTTCTCTGTATTAGACAATGAAGTTCCTTATCACATTTTGTTAAAGTAGTTGATTAAAGAATTGAGCGTCTGCGAACAACCAATGAAGTTAATTTGTGACAATCATGTGGCATTACATGTTTCCTCAAATCTAGTCTTTTATGAAAGAACCAAGCACATTGAAATTGATTGTCATTTTGTGCGAGAGAAGATCCAGTCTGGGGAAATTAAAATAGCTTTTGTTACTTCTCATAATTAACTTGCAGATATATGTCCACCAGTTTATGACAAGCTTAGTGCCTATGATATATGTCAGTTTGAGGGGAGTGTTAAAATATATATAGGTTTTTATATTAAAGTATCACATTGTGTAAATCGGGACCAAGCACATATAATTTCTTATTATAAATATAGATACTTTTGTATTTTGATTAGACATAATTCTCAAATTCAAGTCCTCTCAAACAACCCATGCACATATAGCTCTTTCTCAATGAAGTAGCACTACTTCCTTACTCTACTTTAAACCCCTCATACCAATTGGAATCTCAGGTCTCCATTTTACTGACTCGCTCTAGATCGAATCTTTAACTCATTAATTCTTCGAAACAATCTAAAGCCAAAACTCTTGAAATCTATTATTTTCCTATTCATACAACTGTACTAAATAATCATGTTGTGCTAGAAATGCAACATGATAATAAATAAAGCTTAATTTGTCTTACAGACTGACAGAGTAAGCTAAGGAAGATAAAAACATGATTTGCCATATTTGATTTTCAAAAAAATCAAGAAATATAGAACAAGAGAGAGAAATAAAACGCTGATCTTGCTCCCTGAAATTCTATGCTACTTGAATTTTTTTAGCACAGATGGGAAACTGATGAGTTGAGCAACAAATGTTAGAAAGAGACAGAATTAGCAATAGTTGAATGAATTAGAATTGGGGAAACTTAATGTAGCTCAATAATCACACTATATATTCCCCTAATGTATAGTCCACCTAGAAAAACAGTGAGCCTCACCCCTTAACAAAATGACTACGAGAGTAGAGTCTGTAATTCTCTGAAAATTTGATATGGCGGACAACAAACCCACGGCCAGTAGCTTGATACTGTTGACAAATAAAAATATTAACAGTTGAGAAGAGAAATAGAAAAGAGACAACAGAAGGTAGGTAGACAAACCCTTGCACCACCATGAAGAATGGTCCGACCAAAATAATGTGTTCTTGTACCCAAAGAAAATGTGAAAAAGACAGTGCAGAGCTGGAACTGCATAGTGACAAAACTGACAATGGCCTGCAGTGCAATAAAAAAAAATGTTCAAGATAGAATCAACAAAAATAAACCTCTCCTCATTAAACCCCCCAACTTGCAAGGATAGAGTTGAGGAAATCCTTGCATGCATCCTTAAACAAGAAGAAATTTCATTATTAATAATATTGAAATTATTGCCAAATCAAACCCATTGCCCCAAACATGCAGGAACAGTAGCAAAATAAATATAATGCCACCAGGATGTACAGTTGGTCTTGGCCTTTTAGAATGGAAGTGCTCGGAATTTGTACATGGTCAGTGGTGAAAATAATCATGGAGAAAATGACATCGTAATAACAGAGTAAAGTGTTGACAGCTGAATAGTGATAGGATAAGTCAAACATGATGGTATTGCTCTAATAACATGCTGAAATTATAGGGATTTAGGTATAGAGAGGAAAATGAATATTCAGAATAATAAAATTATATTGATATTGTTGTGAATTATGTGTTAAGATGCAATAGATACTATAAAGAATCAATTCCTATTTATATTGATATTAAACACCAAATCCTAATTAAATAATGAAATTGTTAGCGAAGTATAAAAACCATTAATGTAACATCACCCAGCAGCTTAAGCTTTTGGGTTGAATTAGTTCTTTACATGATATTAAAGGTAGGTGGGTCTGTGCATTATCGCCCCCTATTTAATTCATAATTAATTAAGTCTTATGAAATTTCTTAGCACAGGATCCACCCTTCAAGGCTAGTGGGCTCTCGTGTGAGGGGACATGTTAGCGAAGTATGAAAACCATTAATGTAAACTCACCTAACAGCTTAACCTTTTGGGTTGAATTGGTTCTTTACAGAAATAAATCATGAAAAAATAAAGAAATAAGGAAACTCTACTTAAGAGATCATCTAAGAGATTTAAAACTCTTCCAAGATACAACCAAGATATCAAAAGATATTTTTCATATATTTTAACAATACAAACGCACACTTACCCTCAAGAAACCTTGTTCAAGAATGAAGCCCAAGACCATTGGCACAGCAGTGAAGACACCAATTTGAAAGAGAAACTGCGTATTCAAAGCTGCACTCAGGGCAGTGTTCTTAGTTATCCTAGCCCTTTCTTCAATGGTTTCACCGACACCAGATAGTGCCTGGAAACAGATTGCACTTGCATTCATAAGGGTAGAAATAACTGCAGCCATAAGTATTTGTTTATATTTTTTGTCCCAAGCTATACTAGCTGTGTTCTTTTACCATTCACTTGTTTTACATGCTGTCCCCTTCGTCTATTCCACTATAAATTGCTAAAAAAACTTGAAACTGAGAGATTGGTGCAAATAATATCATTAAAATAAGGAACAAAATAGTAAAAAAATGTGATATGAAACCATCTCCCACTTTAGACAAACCACAGACCTAGATCTGGTGTGAACCACAAACATTTGACACTATGAAACTCCAGAAAAATAAAGGAAGTTTTGAACAAAAGGAAAAGACAATCTGGCACAATGCATGATAATATTGAAATAATGAAAAGCTTAGATCAATGAAATCCAACTTACCAAATACGTTTTTCCATAAAGAAAGGCATATACAGTAAGCACCGTTAACTGCAATTTGATAAATAAAAAAATTCCTCAGATGAAGAAAAGTTTGGATACAAAATATACATTCTGATGATTAAAAAATTATAAGACAGGAAAAATTTCATTCCATGAGATTGTGTTAGAATGAGCGTCAGTGTTACTGTAATGTGGTTGGGCTCTCTCTCTCTCTCTCTTTCCCTCTCATATTCTACATGGTAATTAAAATTGATCATTAGCTACTATTGCATCTGCAGAAAACAATCACAACGACCAAGCCTTCTTACTCTATCAAAACTCAAGTTTTCAACAAAACCAACTAATGTGTTAGTAGATCTTCCTCTAGACACTTTAACCAGAAGAGCCTCTATTAGTTTTCTTTGCAAATAAACAGACAACCTTAAACAAGTTTCTGCCATTTTTTCCTCAATAGGCTACTCTATCTCAACATTGGCATTCATGCTATGCTTGATTTTGGGACTTGTTGTGACTCTTGCCCAAAATTTACTACCATAGAGAATCATTGTTAGGTAGCATTTTTTTTTGGTCACTGAAGCATTTTTACATTTCATCCACCTAGCGATCTCCTCATCACTTTGTAAGATTTGTTCAACTTCAAGGAGCCTCTCACGGGGGCTAGGACTGATTTTATTATTAACAAGGTGGGGATGCATGATGGGTAAGTGCTAAGAGCCTAGAATGAGGGATGCTCCCGATTTATAAATCTATCAAAACAATAAATAACTATGATGCATAAATTGCATACCATTGTACAAAAGTAGTAACCAACGGTTGTAAAGTAAAAGGACATCATCCGGAAGAAATCAAAAAGTTGTCCAAGTCTGTACACATCACGACTGAGAACTTGTTCACCATTACCACCAGAAACCTTCCCTTCGAATAATGCAATCTGATTGAGCCCAACATCTCTTCCCTTACCAACCTGTAAATTTTACTATTAGAACAGGGTTTGTTGCAGATGCATCATTAATAACGAGCCTCACCTGAATATATTCATGATGTGTAATATTTCCTTGACGTAAGGTTGAATTGAATCCTGTGTGTTAACAAGGATCAAGAAAAGAAAAGTGAGAATGGGAACAAAAATGAAAACACTGCAGACAGTGAATCTGAAAGTGTGATTATATTTTCTGATCTATCCTGTACATGGATTTGTATATTTGTAGACTAGGATCTAAACTAGAGTCCAAAAATAACTCTAATAGAATTTGTTAGATGCACTTACAACCTTCTAGAAAACAGTTAAAAGTCTGTTTGTGGAGCAGACTAAACCTACTCCAGAATAAGCTAGTCCTAGTACTAGATGGAACATAACTAAGCTAAGCAATTCAGCTTATTTTCTAACAATTACATTGGCAATAAACTCTCTTTATAACTTACTCATTAATGCAGTGCAATGCAGTGTTACTTGAAGTCATGTTGTTAGGATGATTTCTGTTTTTGAAATATGGACAATGCTCAGACCTACCTATCTTGTACTGAAATTCAATTGTTTATTAAAAGAACAGGACTGACAAGGATCAAATTCTAGAACATTTGATGATAGAGGCTTTGATACCATTAGGGTCGACCCACTGACACGGCACAAGAAATTGGTGTTTGGGTCAATCCTTTTTCAAATTCATATTGTTTTCGTGTTAAAAAAGAAACTGACATGAAAAAATTCATGTCGCATTGCGTGTCAACCCGGAAACACAAAATTGACCCATGTAAAGAACCAATTCAACTTAAAAGCTTAAGGTATTGGGTAAGGTTACATTAATGGTTTTATACATCTCTAACAAGCCCCCCTCACACGAGAGCCCATTGGGCTTAAAGGGTGGATGATGCATCAGGCCAAGCCTACCTGTGCTAAGAAACTCCACAAGACTTAATTAATTATTAATTAAATAGAGAGCGGTGAAGATCGAACCCGTGACACCAAGGCTCTGATACCATGTCAAAAACAAATTCAACCCAACAGCTTAAACTATTAGGTGAAGCTACACTAATGGTTTTATATATCTCTAACAAACCACATTAATCTTCTTAAAGGTTATTAGTCTTGTGTTGTGTCAACACGATAATAGTGAAAGCAACATTAAGTATATATGTTATTCAGCATACACGATATTAGTGAAAGCAACAATTCATTGGATTTGATTTTCACAATACTATAGTTTAGGACAAAAATGTGAAGGGATTTGATGGCTGCAATAGGGGATAGCTCACATTTTTTTAATAAAATACTTTCTTCTATATTCCAAAGTTGTTATCCAAAAGAAAAGTACTCTTTGGCACTGTTCTAATTGGTAAAATTAATTATCTTTATGGTTCATTGCAGTTCTTAATAAATTTTGAATTGCTATTTATTAAGTATGACTTCAAGTAGTGATGTTGTGTTGAAGCTCTTTTGGCCTCTAGTTTAGGAAATTGTTTGCACAAAACTGTTGTTGGGAATAGATAAGATGTTGGATGGAAACATGGTGTTCCAATTGAGGGAGATATAAGAAAAGTAAAATGCAAATATTATGAGAAGGTAGTGACCAAAGGTATTTACTAACTAAAGCATAATTTGGCTGGAAAACAAAAAAACGTTGGAGTACGCAAAGTGGTGCCCGAAGAAATCAAGAAAAAAATGTTGGATATTATAACTGGATTGTAAAAAAATTAATAAAAAAACTTATCACACAACTAAACGAAGAAGAGACTGATTATGAAATTGAAAAAAGAAAAAGGGATGAAGGTGGTGGGTCTAGTATTTTCAAGAAAAGCACAAAAACTACTCAAACAACCATCAACGCCATACTTAAGAAGAATGTGAGAGAGGAGGAATGCCTTGACATATATTCTTTTATTTACAACAATATCATTCCTTTCAATGTGTTAAATTGTGATAAATTCAAAAAGATGTGTGAATCTATTTTAAGACATGGATTGGGTTTCAAGCCAGCATCATACCATGAGTAAAGTAAAATATTTGAAGCAACAATGTGATATGACAATGTCAACTATTGAAGAACACTAAGCTCAAAGGAAGAAAACGGGATGCACAACAATGTTTGACGGGTGGACTAATAAAAGAAGAAAAATAAAAATTTTAAGATTATTGATGAAGTGGTTAAGGAGGTTAGTGAAGAAAATGGTGTCCAAGTTGTGACAGATAATGCTACAAATATAAAGCTGTTAAGAGGGTTGATGGAGAAAAGAAAAATGTTGTATTGGACACCTTGTGCAGCACATTGCATTGACTTGATGTTGGAGGATATAAAGAAAAAGATATTGGCTCACTACAAAACAATTTCCAAGGCAAAAAAAGTACAACTTATATTTATTCAAGGACTTTTCTTATTTCTTTATTGCAGAGCTTCACCAAAGGAAAAGATTTGATAAGACCCGCCAAGACTCGCTTTGCCACATCTTACTTGACTTTAGGATGCCTCTAGAGAACAAACTTCCACCGATAAGAATGTTCAACTTTGATTAATGGAAGGGTAGCTATTAGAGATATATAAAACCATTAATGTAATCTCACCCAACAACTTATGTTTTTAAGTTGAATTGATTCTTTACATAGTATCAGAGTCTCGGTATCACGAGTTCGATCCTCACCGCCACCCATTTAATTAATAATTAATTAAGTTTTGTGGTGTTTCTTAGCACAGATAGGTGAGTCTGTGTATTGTCCACCTTTCAAACCCAGTGGGCTCTCGTGTGAAGGAGTGTGTTAGAGATATATAAAACCATTAATGTAGCCTCACCCAACAGCTTAAGCTTTCGGGGTTGAATTGGTTTTTTATAGTAGCCTATTTGCAAAGTTAAAGGATTAAAAGCTTATTGAAGATGTGATTATGGACAAAGAGTTTTGAAAAATCATTGTCATTTGTGTCGACAAGTGACTCCATAGGCCTTTGAATGGTGCACGCTATTTCCTTAAACCCAAACTTCATTATTCTCCTTCATTTGAAATGGAACTTGAAGTAAAACTTGTACTATATGATTGTATACAAAGGATGGTGGGGGATCTTGATGGTGTAAGTGTGAGTGATAAGAAACTTTAAAAATTCAAGTATCAAATAGGTTTTTTAGTGAAGCCATTAGCAAGGAAGGGAGTTGAGTCCAAAAGTCAAGCAACATGGTGGGAATCTTATGGGAATAAAGTTACATAGCTCTGAAAACTTGTTATTCGTGTGCTAAGCTTGATAAGCAAATCCTTTGAGTGTGAGCGAAGTTGGAGTGCCTTTAAGATGGTATAATTTGATTAATTTCAATAATTCTAAGTATGGATTGTATTTCGTTTCAAACATGAAACATATGATATGAGTTGTGTATTAATTGCTTTGTATTTGTTTAGGTCCATACAAAGAAAAGAAATAATTTAAAGCAGAAGACAATGAATGGTTTTGTTTTTGTGATAGCTAACTGAAGATTGGCTAAGAAGAAACCTAGACAATTTATTGAATATAAGATTGTGGAAAACAAAGAAGATTTGGAAGATGTAGAAATAGACCAATTTGATTTGGATGCTCCTTATGAAGAAGACTTGAACGAAGTTGAAGAACGGGAGCATTTTCACTTGAATGATTTGGACATTCCTAATTGTGTTGATGAACTTGTTAAAGGAGGAGTGGAAGAGAGGATACTGCCATTCATGATTTTAACTTGAATGACTATTTAAATTAGAGATGTTGAACTCTTTTCTTTCTTTTGTTGTTTTTGACTTTTGGTTTTATGTATTGTTAACTCTATTGTTATTGGGACTTATCTTCCTTGACTTATGCTATAGGTAATGAGTCTTAGGACATTTGCATTATATTAATGAGTTTGACAATTGAAATAAGTTATTTTACAAACATATATATGGTTAATTTTGTATCTTAGGTAATACGATCTTACGATCCGTGTCAATCCCACGATTTACGATCCTACCACCCCTTCCTGATCTTGCGTAAGATCTCAATCTTAACATCGATCCCATCCATTCTGATGGCATAATAAGTAATCTATGAAGAGAAGTGTCATGCACATTTACCCAAAAGACCATACAACATCGCATCTATTTTAGGTTTGTAGCACAACTTCCAAAATACAATTGTGTTTGCTCATGCCAGACAAACAAAAATTCTCACACCCCATGAGTCAAAATAAAGATGCAACAGATCTTCGAACTAACCAAGGGCAGAGCGGGGTGGAGAAGATATGGCAGAGCAACCATACTCATTTCCCTTTTTTTAAAAACCAAGTTAGAGTTAGTCAGCCTAAAATCTTATATTCCACCAAGTTTATAAAATACCATACCACCGGCAATGTATTTGAATTACTATACTATTTTTTTTTGGTTAGTAACATAACTATAATCACCAAATACAGATAACTTTCAAAATAAAATTGAAAGGTAGTTGTAATAATTATAATTTCAACTGTTTAAAAAAACTTTCATTTTAATGGTAGGATTGGTAACTAAAGTACAACATTGTGACATTTTGTTCCTCAATAGAACTGCCAAAATCCTATGGAGCAGAAGCAACAGCCATACCTGAGTAGATGTCTTCACTAATGTTGATAACACGAGAAGCCTTGCTGATACCACCACGGGTTATGTGGAACAATCTATCAAAAACATCAGGATGCCCATAATGCATACGGACCCTGAACAGATCATAATTAACATATTTTAGCTTCAATTAGTTTCAATTTCGGAAAAACAAAAAAACCATTATTTGATGTAGATGGGTTTACTTCAAAGGATTTGCTAAAACCCGTTGGCCCAAAGTCACAAAACTAGTTTCTTGATTGGACATAAATGAGGCCAAAGATGAGACACTGCATACAGTAACAAAAAAATTACTCAAAAATATAAACACCAAAAAGTCAAAAAAATAAACAATATACAGGATTTAAGCCACACATACCTTCCGGTAAAGACATGTTCTCTAACACCAAGTATGGTAGGAGGACGAAGCCCATGATCAGAATGAAATTCTTCGAGAAGATTTCTCATCTTCAAAGCCTCCTCAAAATAGTTATCCTGTAACCAAATTCTAGTAAGCTTCGCAACTCAAGCAACTGCAACCAAAATATAAATTGAAACTTGGAATTCTGAATCTTAATATTTTAACTCGTATAAATATTTACAATTTAAGACTAATAATGTTGATACAAAAATCCAAGAGTTTTTGGCACAAAAATCCAAAGGTGGCTCTACCACCTTGAATAATTACACTGGGAAATTTCATAAGTAGCTCCAACCATTGAAGGCACCAGCAGAACTGCTATGCCCAGGCCTCCCAGGTTCACTGGAGGCCACCATCAGCATCACCTACACACACTTTCTATCATCTGCATCACAGCCTAGCTGCCCAGCATGCTCCCGTGACCATGTCCAACACCTAGACCGCTTAGACAACACAGCCCACTTTGTCATTTATGACCACGCCGCTCCCTCTTAGCTACTTCCCAGTTCTACATATGAGCGACCCCCTTAATAGAAAATATGTTTATACAGGAGTCAAAGGTCATTCAGACTACCGCTCTAAAGGACAACAAAAACAAAACCGTAGCGAAGGGCAAGCCCCACGTAAGACATACCCACAGCTTGACAAATGGGATGAAGACTTGCTTATCATGACAGAATTGTGAAACTCATGACATCATAGGTTAGTCATAATTGCATGTTCTTACCCAACCCTCAAGATATTTGGGACGTCCTCTGGAAAACTTACTCTATGAAACAGGACATTGTTACTTGTTACAAATTGAAAACAAGGATTTTTCCTACCAAACAAGGCTCCCTTTCTATGACTGACTATCACGACACTCTTAATGGCTTGTGAATCGAGTTGGACAAATACCAAAATCTAAAAATGAAGTGTAGTAAGGATGGTGCCACCTTGTCCAACTTTGTTAGACAGGATCGCATATTCGAGTTTCACTCCAGGCTAAATTCTATGTATGAACCTATTAATGTTAAGATTCAAGAAAAGCAAAAGCTACCTACCCTGTCTACAGTGCTCTACATTATTCGGAGAAGAGTTATCGAGCAATCATGCTAGATGTCAAACCCACGGAAGGGTATGCCTTGATAACGGCCAAGTCACTAAACAGGATTATTCCCCACCTCTTCTAGACCTAACAAATACAGTCACGACGACCAACATTTGTTTCTGTCTTCAAGGAAAGGAACAAGTTCTTAAAAAGAAAAGGTGGATTCAAAAGTAACCAAAGAGGCCAAGCCTATTTTACATCACCAAAATAAACCACTCTTGGTGAGGCCTCAAATGAGTTTAATGGAATTGCTACTCTAGGAAGAGATGAGTAGGGGTGACTCAAGAACCTTATGGAATCATTCATAAAGAACTTCGACGCTTGTTCTCATGCTAAGACTAGTAAGAACATATGGTATCAATCTTTTATTGCTTCTTTCATTGATTCTAGTAAATCATGTTGGTTCCAACACCTTGTCTAGTTTTGATTATAACAAACAAGTGAGGCCAAGACTTCTAACAATTTCTAGAGTTTCTTTAAAGTTTGTCGCAGGATTTTATATGTGAATTGCTTTAAGAATTAAAATCTCAAGAGAATAAGGACTGCATGAAGATATCACAAACATGATAGTGTAATACCCCAAATTAATAATAATAATATAATAATAAAATGTAATAAAATTAATTGTAATAATAAAAATAAAAATAAAAATAAAATAATATTAGTATGTGTATCTTAATTCAGCAATATCTTAGTTAATAAGAATGAGTCAACAAATGAGTCAATCATGAGTCAGAGATATTCTGAGCCATAAGAAACCTAAAAAGAAAAGGAAAATAATCCTAAGAAGAAAAAGAAAAAAAAATAATTTCAGGAAGAAAAGGAAACAAATTCTACAAAGCCGATATCGTGAGCCTAACTTAGAAAGGAAAACTTCAGCTATAAATAGGGGCTTAGTCTAACAAAACCAAATTACTCCCAATTCTCTCCTTCTCTTCTCTTTATTCTTATTCCTTCTCTTCTCCTTATTCTTCTTATTCTTCCCAACCCTCTTCAATTTCTATTATTTCCTTTTGGATACCAATTGTGTTTCAAGAATCACTCTCCTTCAAAGGGATAAATTTTTAAAACTTGAAGATCTGTGTTTCCCCTCAAGAATCACTCTCGTTCCAAGGGATAAATTTTTAAACACGGAGACCAGGTAATCCTAATCCTTAGGGATTTCAGGATGGTTTCATTTTAAATATGTTAAGTAGCCCTTAGAATATTTAAACTAAATTATTTTAATCTCCAGAAATTAATAGGATAAATTATATAATTATTTTTGGTATAACCCTTTAATGATAACAAGTAGAAATAATGAATAATTGATATGATTGGATTATTTGTAATTGACATGATGATTGGATTTGAGCTTTACTCTAATAGATGTTGAATATTTGAATTATGAAATCCTTGAATAATTTCAAAAATTATTGATATGATGATTGGATTTGGGCCTTTCTAGATGTTGAATATTAGAATTATGATATTCTTGAATAAATTGTAAAATTATGATGCCCTTGAGCAACTGATATAGAAAATATATTAAAGAAGAAATTTTCAAATATGGTATTTGTGACAAGATTGAATGTTCCTGATTATGTGTGATTGTAAAAAAAATAATGGTGGGAAGATAGCTTTTGAGATGGTATCTCCTTAAAGTGATGAACACAACCTTTGGGCTTTATGCCTTTGATATTATTTGATGTGACAACGATGTTATTCTTACTTCCCAAAGTGGTATCTGGCAACAGGGACTCCCGGGATACTAGTAGCAACTTTGGAAAGAGGTATGCACACTAGGATTGATGTGTTAATGATGGCCAATTTTGACTATACGTGGCTGGCAACAGGGTCTCCCGAGTCGCATGGGTAGGCTGGCAATAGGGACTCCTTGGTCTACCATGATTCTCTTCCCACTAAATGAACTTAAACATGATTATAATTATTGATTAACTAATGACTATCCTCCTTGTGTTCTGGATTGGGATTATCAACTTTTGCTGACTGTTTGTGTTTTGTGTGTGCAATGATCCTTCGGAGGAGCAGAATTATAGCGAAGCAGGTTGCAAAGGTTGGAACTAGGTTTAGGATTTAATAAATGCATGAGATATATTTAGATTTTGAATTTACATTTTAAAGTTTTAAATATTTACATTGAATATAATTTGGAACAAGATTATGATAAAGTTTGCCTTGCACTTGTCCCTGTTATAGGTGCGGCGGTAACATTTTTCTAAATTAGTTTTAGATTAGCTTCCACAGTATTTATAAGATCCTAACTAATAATTAAATGTGAATTTTGGCAAATATGTTATTACAAAAATATTTATAAAAATTGTTAGAAATTTGTGGGTGTTACAGGTAGGTTGTACTATCTCCTCCAACAAAAACTTATTTACAATATATCATAAAATAGCAACCCTAAAATAATTATAAAATATCACATAAATTATAAGTAAGAAAAATCCTTAATCGTGTAGTGGGTCAAAGCCATGGAATAAACCACATAAGACAAAATGACTTAAGGACAGGCGTAAATAAAGAGAGTATAACACGAATCCTTATCAATCAACATAATTTATTTGGATGAAACTAATCAAATATAGACAGCTGTTAAAACTGCTATTACCTGATTCATGTCAATCGTCTGGACTGCATTTCCACGGGTGAATATAATCGCATGATTTTGATTCTCTGGCTTACCTTCACCAAGTTTGGGATTTCCTGCTAATTTCACTGAGTATACTTCCTGAAACATGAAAAGACTTCAATTAAGGGAGTGAAGAATATTGAAAGCAATCTGATTCAATAAAGGGAGGCAAATATAGTAAAAGCAACCTGTAAAAAACAAATTCAACCCAAAAGCTTAAGATGCATTTATGGTTTTATTTATCTCTAACACGCCCCTTTACACGAGAGCCCATTGGGCTTAAAGAGTGGATGATGCATCAGGTTCAGCCTATTTGAGCTAAGAAACTCCACACGACTTAATTAATTATTAATTAAATGGAGGGCAGTGAAGATCGAACCCGTGACACCGAGGCTCTGATACCATGTAAAGAACCAATTCAACCCAAAAGCTTAATCTGTTAGGTGAGGCTATATTAATGGTTTTATATATCTCCAGCACAACCTAAGAAAATTATTGTTATGCATTTCAGTTATGCAACAATAGTAAAAGCAACCTACAGATCCCAACCCAACCAATGAAAAGTTTATTGTTATGCATTTCAAAAATGATACACATGAAAAAATTATATACCAATTGTTTATTTTTGAAATAAATGAATCTAAAATACAGATAAACCTAGCACATAGAAGCCAGAGGCCATCAATAAAGCATACGAGGTAGGCCAAGTTGAATCTAAAAACTAAAAAGCACTGACAAAAATTATACATGAGCAGTTCTAAGATTATATGGCATGCACAATTCTGATAAATCATCCACTTTTCCATTTTTTATATTACCCACCATTCCTGTACTTTCACACCAGAAAAATAAAACCTTTTTTCCACATTTTTTAATAAAAGAAGAAATTCATTAGGCCCAATCTCTCAACATATCTGTTAGGGAAACCTCTTAAAAAGACCACATTAGGTGCCTATAGTGATGAGTACTCTACAGGTTATTTTGCCACGTTACTTCTTTCATCAAAACAAAATCACCGCAAGGAGTTCTGATCAGCAGCTTATACAAAAACAATTGACCGTAGGTGGTATTGATATCATTGTTACTTTGAACCTTATTTGACATTAATTCACCAAATTAAATTTCAAATTAACCATAATAACTATTTATTGTTTCAATTAACAAGGGAAGAAAATTTAATTAGATAGTCTCTAAAGGAATATGCAAACACATTAAACAACAAAATTCTACTGTCCCTTAGCATATTTGCCAAACAAGATATTATGTTTTTGTTTGGCAAGAAACACACTCAACATACAAAATTCTACAGTCCTCTCGTATATATGCCAAGAAAGCTATTACAGTTCAGTTTGGCAAGAAACACATCCAACAGAAAGAAAGGCCGTTGGAAACTCAGGTAGTAGCCTCAATTCAGTTTTGCAATGATCTAATTAGGAAGAAAATTTAAAGTTGCTAGCATATTAATCAACTCAGGTCTTCGTTCAAACAAACTGCACCGTGTTTCCAAATTAATTACTAACAAATAGTTGGATTATATATTAAGCCCAAGAAAAACTGTAAAGAACCTTGGGATACACCACCCCAAAAGCTAGCTCCAAGGGTGGGAGTGCCCAAGGCCTTATAAACTCCACATTAGTAGCACATACAACCAATGTGGGATTATATATCTCAACACGCCCACTCACACGAGAGCCCATTGGGCTTGAAGAGTGAACAATGCAACAGGTTCATCCTACCTGTGCTAAGAAACGCCACAAGAGAAAGTGGGGGGCGGCGAGGCTCTGATACCATGTTAAGAACCTTGAGGTCACCATCCCAAAAGCTAGCTTAAAGGGTGGGAGTGCCCAAGACTTTATAAACTCCACATTAGTTGCACATACAACCAATGTGGGACTATATATCTCAACACGCCCCCTCACACGAGAGCCCATTGGGCTTGAAGAGTGGACAATGCAACAGGCCCAATCTACCTGTGCTAAGAAACGCCACAAGAGAAAGTGGGAGGCGGTGAGGCTCTGATACCATGTAAAGAACCAATTCAACCCAAAAGCTTAAGCTGTTGGGTGAGGTTACATTAATGGTTTTATATATCTCAACACGCCCCCTCACACGAGAGCCCATTGGGCTTGAAGAGTGGAAGATGCAACAGGCCCAGCCTACTTGTGATAAGAAAGTCCACAAGAGAAAGTGGGGGGCGGCGAGGCTCTGATCCCAAGGTTCTTTACATGGTATCAGAGCCTCGCCGCCCCCCACTTTCTCTTGTGGCGTTTCTTAGCACGGTAGGATGAGCCTGTTGCATTGTCCACTCTTCAAGCCCAATGGGCTCTCGTGTGAGGGGGCGTGTTGAGATATATAATCCCACATTGGTTGTATGTGCAACTAATATGGAGTTTATATATCTAAACACGCCCCCTCACACGAGAGCCCATTGGGCTTGAAGAGTGGACAATGCAACAGGCTCATCCTACCTGTGCTAAGAAACGCCACAAGAGAAAGTGGAGGGCGGCGAGGCTCTGATACCATGTAAAGAACCTTGGGATACACCACCCCAAAAGCTAGCTCCAAGGGTGGGAGTGCCCAAGGCCTTATAAACTCCACATTAGTTGCACATACAACCAATGTGGGATTATATATCTCAACAAAAACAATAAGCATTGAAACAAAGTGATTGAACCATTAACCCATTCTCAAAAAGATTAAAAAACTAGACTAAGAAGCAGAAGCAAAAAAAGCCAGGTAGATAGTTCATAGTGAAAACACCAGCCAATGAACAGAAGGAGGACATACTGAAGTATATAACAAGTAAAGAAGAATGGCACCTTGTCTTTCCCATTGATATCAGATTTCACAAGCTTGGAGTAGTATTCTGTGTTCACTTTTCCATCTCTTAAAGTTTCAACAACATCAATGAACGCAACACGAAGAGCTTCATTTCTAAAAGAAAAAATAATTGAAAAATTAGATGAAGCTATAGACTTAAGCATTTGAATAATTAAGAAATCAAGCAGTAAATAGCTAACACATGAAAGTTAATCCCTGAAATTGCCGGACCCACCTTTGCATAAGTAAAGCAATATCAGCAGCCTCGGGCTTCTGCTCTTCTTTCTGCTTACCATAAATTTGACATGTCACAACATAAGTGAACTTAAGATCTGCCTGAGCACGTGCTTCAGGGGATAAATCAAAGCCACGGGTATCAGTCACTTCATCATAACCAACTGCAGCTTCCAAATCTAAATTAAATGAAAAAAAAATAGATTATAAACATAGTAACATAAAGGAAAAATATGAAAGAGTTTTATGTCCTTACCTGCTGCTGTTGTCCTCTCCAAATAGGTCTGAAGCATCAGTGCTTTCCTATAATACATCATCCCCCGAACTGTGCATTTCAAACAATAAAGAAAAAAAAAATTACCTTCAATAAGATTGGGAACAAAAATCTTTCAAGACAAACTTTCAGAGGCTTAAGTTCAAAGACTTAGGCAATGTTACATAGAACACTAGTTCGAGGTTATTTTAGGTCATTCCTTATTATCTTTCCAAACATTGTATAATAGCATTTATCTACGCTGCCTGACTTGCTTTTGATATCACAGTATTCACAAATTTTCTTATTTCTCCCTTCTAAAAGCAGCAGTCTACTCGACCAACACTGTTAAACAATATTTTCCATTTTATTGACATAATACGTTTGGGCTAACTTCATACTTATTGTAGAAAAGGATTTGTGAAAAGCTTGAGGGAGCTCCTTGAATTTATGGATAATTTACAACCTCTGACAATAGGAAAATAAGGAAACTAGGAAATTAGTAAAAATAACATCAAATCACATCTCATAAGTGTTTTCATGCCAACCCTCCTCTGTTCCATGCTGACCCCAATTAATTTGGGATAAAATGTTGTTAATATTGATGTTGAACATCAAATCACATCCTAATTATTTTACAATATCCTAAATAGAAGATATGAGAAGTGTTTTACTAAATAGGATAACCTAGAGGTCATATGTCCAATTCTTGCAAATGCAAGATAAGGCTGCATATTATAGACCTACACAGTGGGTCTGCCCTTTCCTAGACACTTTTTTTTTAAAGCACCCTTTCCTAGACTCTATGCATAAGGAAGCTTTCCTTCTTTTATCTTGCTATAACTATGATGCGTTACTTATGCTTATTTGAAAATTAAAATGACAGCAGTTTTAAAGCAGAAATGCAGTGCAATAAGAAATTTGAAGAGCTCAGATTGACAGGAATATAAAACATTACTGAACTACCTTTGAAATTTTTTAAGGATAGAAGTGGCTCGATCAAAATAAGGTATCCGGCGTCTAAGAAATACAGAAAAGCAACAACATAAAATTAAGTACAGCAGCAAAGATATTGATAAACATTACCTGTTCTGGACAATGTTTGCCCCCGGTAAGAAGCCCAGAATCGCAGTTCAAGGACATCACTATCACTATCATAAAGCTCAGATTCTAGTGCATTCTCATCACGGCCAATTCGGGCAAGAAAGTTTTTCCACTCATCTGCAGTGAATAGTAACGAGAATCAATTAATGAATAAAAATAAAAAAATATAAAAGTTATTAGATAACAACTCCAATTTGAGGAGGAAGTAATATAGATTATTTTATTAATTAATACTCGCCAGATTAAAATTAGGGATCCAAAATAATTGTGCTGGAAACAGGCCAGCCCTATAACCCTCCAGCTTGCAAGTTCTAATTAATATTTTGGTTAATTTATCCGTAGGTCTTTGTGCCTATATTTAAGTTTGTAATTGGGACTTTTTCATTTTGCAATTAGGTTTTTCATTTCAGGATTGTTTATTATTATTCATTTAAGGATTTTTCAATTATTAGGTTATTCCAGCTTAGAATGTTCCTTCCACTCAAATATCAAATAATATCTATATAAAGAAAAATATCAATTCATATAAAAGTCAAAAGCGTCACCAATGTATAAGCTGAAAGTCTGTTTACAGCTGTCAGCCCCCACATAGCTAAACACCCTAATAAGAAATTCTTATTCTAAGATTTAATAAGATAATCCAAAACACAATAAAATCCCTAATAACGTAAAAATAAACCCAATCTAATATCACTACTGTTACAATATTCTAACAGCAGGTTGGATTTAGAGACTCCAATTAAAAAATTTCAAAACTATTAAGGACCCAACTATTTTTATTTTAAAAAAAAAAAAACCATATTGACCCAATCACAAACGTTTAAAATCCCTTAGGTTATTGAAACCTTTAACTGAGTACCCGGATCCAACCTACCATTACAGCAATATAATATTACTTTAACAATAGGACTTAATTAGAAGCTCTTAAAAATTAACAGGACTTAATTAGAAGTTTTTAAAATTATATTAGCCCATTTGTAAACTTATAAAGTAAAAGGACCTTTCTGAGCATTCCCAAAAAGTATAGGCACAAACATATTAATTTAACATAATTATTTTCAGGCAGAAATCAGACCACCCTTCTTTGGCCTGTGAGAAAAATAATAATTAATTAAATCCGGCCAGCCCAAAATTAAATCAGGCAAGAACATTTAATCCCCAAAAGTAACTGAGGTGTGCAAAGGTTTTCTTGGGCCATATGGATATTGGCCGTCGAGTGCGAAGAAAGAAGGGAGCTTGATTGCAAGACCTTTGTCCTTTCGAGCAGGGACAAAAGTCAGCCCTAGTGATCCAATAGTGCCGAGTGTAAGGGCCGTATCTCAACGGATAAAAATTACTTGAGATAACAGGTTGATAAATATTAGAGATATAAGCTTTGCTTTATTGCCTTATTTCTAGTGTTTGGTGTATGTAGATATGTTACTACTAGTTATATTAGATCATTTCCTATTTGTCAGTTTGTAATTAGTTTCTTGTTACTAAATTTGTTAGAACTGATGACTCGGCCTTCAGTCATCCTCCAGCTCTATAAATAGAGCTTTCATGTAATGATCTCAGTTAGTTCAAAATACTCTCTCTCTCTCTCTCTAGATTATGCCCAGCAGGTAATACATATAGCTGGAGCAGAGATAGAGCCAACCCAATTAGTTTTGAGAAAGCAACATAAAATCAACAAGGTCATCTAATTATAATCTGATATTCAGGTTGAAGCAGAATGAATTAAAAACTACCTGGATATATCTTCTGAAGGTAAAACAAAATTGATATGCCATCCTCATTTTTCTTTAGCAGTTCAGCCATGCTATAAAGCACAGTCTCAGAATAATAAGGAGTGAAAACACTGCACAAAGTGAAGAAAAGATAAGCACAGAAACAATACGCGGAATAATTTATTCCAAGATAAAACATCTACCTAAAGGATAACATCTCTCGAACTGGCTTAGCAATTGGCATCTTCATAAAAAGAGAATTTGTGAAAAATTCCAGCCTTCGCCTGGCCTCGAGATTTTTAGGAATGCTTGAGGCAGATTCTTTGATAGTCAGCAGTGCATGCAATCTTTTGACTTGCACTCTCTGCATATACCCAATAGTTAGTAAATTCGTAGACAAGGTATTGGCACACAAATATAGAAAAATATGATTAGGGCATACTAAGTCCATATTCTTTGGCCATTTCAACTTTTCAAACAAATGCCCTTCATCCCTAGCTTTGGTCAGTAAACTCCATGTGTCATAGTTCTCCCTAGATAAAAAAAAAAAAAATCAACATTAATATAACAGCTAATGAAACGAGGGGAGAAGAAATGAAAAACCTGACACAGGAAAAGGAAGAAAGAAGAGGGAGGAGAGGGGGGGTGGACTATTTGAAAAATCAACACAACCATACAACAGCAACTATGACAAACCTCAAATTTATTGTAAGTACATCATGTCGCACAACATCATACAGATCCTGAACAGCCCTAACTGCGCCTCTTTCCAGTTCAGGTGTTTCAGCCTCTTTCTATAAAATGTCAACAAAATGATAAGTTCAAACTTCAAATGTTAATTACACTACCACATAAAAGGCACCAAATTGCAAAGAGAAATATATTGATATGCACAGCCAAAATTCATATACAAGAACAAACAAATCAAATTACTAGAGATAACTTATATAGCTTGTAGTTAAGCTTGTTTTTATATCATTTTCTGCTTTCTGGTTATTGGTTACCATACTACTAGTTGTATAGGATTACTGCCTTGATAGGCCCTGATAGTTAGTTATAAGTTTAGTTAGAAGCTGACTCAGATTTGAGTCAGACTTCAGCTTTACAAATAGAGCTTCGGTGTAACTATTCGTTGTATCTGAAATCTATATTCATAATGGATCTCTATCGTTTTGTCTCACTTTCTCTCACTCACCAAACACTAATATAGTATCAGAGCTTTCTTATTAAAGGCCTGACCCATTTCTTCTTCCACTCATGGCCTCCGCAACATCTTCGTCTCAAAAAATGCAACAGCAACTCTCGCAGTGCACCAATGGAGAACAAAGCTCCAGCACAGTTCTACTACCAGATTTCGGTTAAACTCCCTGAATATAACTATTTGTTTTGGAATCAAATAGTTGAACCAATCATAACCTCACATCAGCTCCACTGATTCCCAGTAAATCCAAAGATTCCATTTAAGTTTCTCTCTGACGAAGATAGCGATAGTGAACGCTCAATCCAGAGTATGTCGAATGGCTTACCCAGGACCAGATGTAACTCACCTAGCTGCTGTCGACACTTGCTGAGTCAGTGGTGACCAAAATACTGGGAGTAAGGCATTTGTATGAAGCTTGGGATAAAATCCACAAGCTATTTCATGGAATCATGAAGTCCAAAGAGAGGCATCTCAGATCTAAATTTTGTTCGATCGAGAAAAGCTCCAAATTGATTCTAGAATACTTGTCAAGGATCAATACATTCTGTAACTCGCTAAAAGCGATCCGAAATCAACGCCAAAAGAGGAGCAGATACAGTACATTCTTGAAGGTTTGCTTTCTGAACGTAATTCCTTCATTCTAAGCATTCATGGCAGCGAGAAGGCCTATGGTATGCATGATCTTGCAATTGAGCTAATGGCGCATGAGCAGCTGCTACCGAAGCAAAGTGAATCATTACTTGGTGACCCAACCTTTGTGAACCTTACTCAGACGTAGAACCAAACACAACAAAAAAGCTCCGTTTGCCCCTAATTTACAGAACAATGAACAAAGCAAGAACCAGTCACCTAGTTATCATGACCCTAGCTCCTCAAATGCTGCAAATAGAGTCAGAGGTAGATCTAGAGGTCATAGCAACAGAGGGAGAGGGAATGGAACTCATTCAAATGTGTATTGTCAACTGTATTACAAATTTGGACATGATGTCCAAACATGTTGGTACAGTTTTGATGAAAATTATGTGCCAACTCTTCCCCCTCAAACAGCTCCCAACAATACACAATTTTTCACGCCCCAGCTGCAACAGAGACCTTACCAATACACACGACAGCCACAACAACCCTCTGTAAATCAAGTTCCACAAGCGATGATTGTTGTTCAACCTACTATGACCACACCCATTGATGCACCTTCCATCGATTGGAACTTGACTCTAGTACAAGTCATCATGTCACAGCAAATCCAATGAATCTCCTTCAAGGTCAGCAACTATAAAGAGCAGATCAAGTTCTCATTGGTAACAGCCAAGGTTTGCCAATTCTTGCTTTTGGTTCTTCCAAATTATTATCTCCTTAAGATTGTAAAACAGAACTGAATCTTAAAAATCTACTCCTAGTTCCTTCGATCATGAAAAGTTTGCTGTGTAAGTCGGTTTGCAAGAGATGACCATGTCTATTTTGGGTTCATCCACTAAATGCTTTCCTAAATCGCAAGAGTCTCATAGAACACTCCCGTAAGGCATTCTGCGCAAGGCTGGGCTTTATAGTTTCTCAAGTATTAATCTTCCTCAAGGTGTAATACTGCTCAATTCAACTCTGTTCCAGTAATGTCTAGCTATAATACTACTCAATTCAACTCATGTAATCAACCTACTGTAATATCTGATACAGCATATTCCTTTGGCATTGTCACTTAGGACATCCACACCATATAGCTCTCAAAAATATACTCAACTCATGTAAGATACCCATGATTGGACTTTTGCTCTTCATGTTGTCTTGGTAAAGCTCACAGACTTTCTTCTTCCCATTCAATGACTATCTATAATTCCCCCTTGAGCTGATTTATAGTATCCTTTGGGGACCAACACCAATAAAATCTACATAAGGACCTAGGAATAGTTATTCAGATAAAGGTTTGCCAATTTATGGCCCAACCTCTAGAGAAACAATGGCTCACTGTCAAAAGAATTTTGAGGTACTTGAGGGATTGTTTCCTTTGGAATTGTTCTTCAGGCTGCTCCCCGTTCTAATCCCTTGTCCCTCACAGCCCTTTGAGATGCCCGCATAACTATCTTGTGTCTTGGTGGTTGAAAAAGCAGACTCTTTTTGCTCATTCCAGCACTGCAGCCTAACATCGACGCTTGGTTGTTACTTGCGCTGAGATCCTGCAGGCTCGATCCCTCCTTTGAGAACTCCAGGTTCCTTTGTCCACCCAATTCATTCTTTGTGATAATCTGAGCACTGTTGCTTTGTCACACAATCTGATTCTCCATGCCTGTTAGAAACATACGAAATTGGATATCTTTTTTGTGTGTGAGTCATCAACGACGGGTTAATTGTCTCCTATATCCCAGCTTCAGATCAGATAACAAATACTATCACCAAAGCATCATCTCCAATTCGATTTGTCAAATTACAATCCATCTTGGATGTCACTTCTCAGCCTCTCAAGACTAGTGAGTTTGCGGGAGGATACTAGAGATAGTTTCTGTAGCTTATACTTCAATTTGTTTTATTTCATTTTCTGGTTTCTGGTTATTCATTTTTGTACTACTGGTTGTATAGGATTACCGCCTAGATAGATCTGTTAGTTTGTTATAGCTTTAGTTAGAAGCTGGCTCAGATTTGAGTCAGACTTCAGCTATATAAATAGAGCTTCAGTGTAACTGTTCATAGTATCTGAAATCTATACTCAATGGATCTCTCTCATTTTCTCTCACTTTCTCTCCCTCACTGACCAAACACTAATACAAAGCAATTAATCAACAATAAATACAGACTTTTCCCACTAGGTGGGATTGATTACATGGAGTATACTTCAAATTAAAACTATACTGAACAGAAACGGACAAGCAAACATTTCTAAAATAAAACAAGAAATTAAAAGATTAGATACATACCAGAATCCCCATCAATGCAGTTACTCTTGATATCACAAGAGCCAACTTATTTAGTTGGAAGTCCACATGAATACTCTTCTTTGTGATACTTGCATTAATATCATCATATATCCTTTCAACCCTGGTCCAGTGCCAACAATTACAGACAAACAAGAAGCAAATAATCAATTACAAAAAATAAAGCTCATCAAATACAGGAAACACGATCCAATCTACTTCAGCATTACAACTGATACGTACCACATCCTTCCCACATCATCTAATATTTCTGTCAAAATGAGTTTAATAGCATAGTAACACTCTTGAACAGCATATTTCATATGGTCATCTCGTGAAATCCTATCCCAAAGCTCATCTTGAGTATCTCTACTCTCAACAGCAATATCTCTAGCCAAAAATATCTACATAATCATACACAAGAACTAATCAATGAATCATAACAAAAAGAAAGTGTGGACAAACAGAGAAAACTGAAAGAAAAACAAGACTTTTATATTGTTGAATTGAATTACTAAATTACAACAAAGAAACAAGGAAATGATCCCCTTCACAAGGGTTTCCCCATTTCTACAGAGTCTCTAGACTCGGTTTACACAAAATCAGTATCTGCCTTTCACGTCTGTCTTCTTATTATTTTAACAATCCTTCCCGCTCAAACCCCATTCCCTTCTAACTACCATAACTATCTTAACGAATTAACTAATCTAACTGTCCTAACTAATTAATATTCTCTGACCGTAACAATTATACAGAATTTTAATGTTAAAAATATAGGATTTAGGTAAGGAAAGGAGAAGAGAGAACAAAGACTCAGAATAAGAGGATATTAAATTGCTAGGGTGTATCATAATGTGACACAAAAACAAAGCATTAACATGTATTAATACTAGTACTAGACTCCTAATTTTAATCAAATAATGTAAGATACTCTCGATATAATAAAGATATTATGAGATATAAACTAGATATTCTAAAATAGAACATAAAATTAAAATATATATATATATATATATATATATATATATATATATCGGTGTAGTCAATTAAAGACTAAAAAATGACCTAATTCACAATTTGACAACTGTGGTTAAAATATCTGAACTACCTTGCTTGCAAGCAGAAAAAGTGGCCATTGAACCAAATGTAGATCCCCATAATTTCTTGGCATTAAAAGCAACTCCATTTCGCTACAAGCAAGGACATCATTACAATACAGGTATCAGATAAGAAAGAAAATAAAAAAATAAATAAAGATAAGAAAAATATATAGCAGCTTCCATGACTAACAAGTTGGTTATATAATCTTCCTCCCTCAGACTTTTTATGATCTCATTCCAAAAGGGGGAGAACCGGGCAGCATCAACCTTTTTCTTCTCCACGACCTTCAGATGAAGGGTAATTGGATAAGTAAATATTTCCTCAACTTCAAAAAAGATTCAGCCAACATGTGACCAGTGTACTATAGCCTTCCCATCAATATGAATAAGTTTGTTATTCAGGAGCTACTACGCAGCTAATGTGTATGTGATGATGTTAGTATCCAGCAAACAATCATATCAATTAAAACTAATTTATTTTTTCCTTTCTCCATAGCAAAAGGCTGACCTGAGCAGATGGCTGGCGGGAGTTCCTGAAAAAATAATATTGAGAAAAACTAAATAAACTAATATAAACAACACCACAATTCAAGGGGGAAAACTGAAAGAACAGAGAAACATGTACAGAATGAAAATCACAGGCAAAACAGGAAAAAAGCAAATTTCACAAGCAGAACCTGTTGGGTAGAGGAACATGAAGAGTGTCCATAAAAGCTCCAGGAAACTGCTCAAAAAGTTTGTGCACTGCTTCCAGTGACCTAATCTGGTGACCAGATACAGGCAAGAAAAAAATCATACCAACCAATTTCATATCAAAACATGTATAGTAGGACAAAACAAGCAACAGGTAAAAGATATTAATAATAACAGAGCATATTATCAAAAGGATTTACAGTTGGCCAGTCACTACAACAACAGAAAAAAACACCACATACCTCTCCCAGACGATCTCTTGCCCCAAGCAAGAATCCCCAGACAGCCGATACAAGTGTGTAAAAAATATAAATATCCAGAAGATAAATCTGAAAGAATGGGAATTAGCAAATTGAATATGGCAACCAAAACACGTCCCAAAAAGGAAGAGAATGGAGAAATAAATAAATAATGCATAACGGTTGAAGTAAAGGAAATAATTATAAATTATGGAACAGGGAATCACATTTTTTAGAAATCAGTTCATTACCAAAAAAGGAGACTATTATATGTTTTGTCAATCACTTAAAAGCTTCTACATTATTTAGAGTAAAAACATTTTTTGGTCCCTAACAAAAAACACGATCCCTGCTTTAATCTCTTACAAAAAAGAATTAGTCTCGAGGTCCCTAAAAAATCGTGATCCCTCACAAATTCAAAAAAGACTCACATTAGTCCCTCAAAAGAACTAAAATGAGTTCACTTTAAATTTCATAGGGACCAACCGACTAATTTTTTTTTTGTACGGGACTAAAATGGGGACAGTGTTTTTTGCTAGGAACCCAAAAGGGTATTTACTCTATTATTTATTAACTACTAAACCAGGAAATATACCTCCCTCAGTGCTGAAAATGGTACAACTGAATATCAGTCCAGCACCTCTTGAAGATAAAATATTTATTCAAATTACAAGAACTAAATGTGTTTAAATAGATTTTTTTTTGTTTGCAAAAAGGCTTTTTTCAAACTTCTCAAGAAAGAGCTTTTTAATGCAAAACGAAGCTAATCCAAACACGCCGCAACACGAGGACATTGGTTCCAGCAATATCAAATAAGCATTACCATGAAGAAATACTAAATAAATATCCATGCAACTTTACATCAATCTTCAAGAACCTCTAGAACGGAAAATTTTTACATATGAGAAATGAAAACTCATTGAAGAGAAAGATAGAAGTACAACAGCCGGGGACGAGAAATCCTCCACTTAATTGACATTATTTGAAAAAATGCAATTGTATTCCAAATTCCATCCTTATGACTAGTTTACAAGATTAACTGAAATTTAATCAAGAAAAGGAAGGGGGGAGTAAGCAAATAACGGCAATGCACTTACAGCAAACACTGGAGCCCATATGCTTACAATTGTCAAAGCATTATGATTATCTGCAAAAATAAAGTCACGTTAATAACCAATAGTATCAAGCAAGAATTGACAAAGGCATAAGTCATAACCACAAAATTAATAAGACCGGTGCTTACTTTTAGAGACAAAATCATGCCAAGTGTAAATTATATTATTCTCTTTTATAATATCCCTTGTTGGATCCACGAGTGGCTTGATCTACAAACCACACAAATAAGACAAACATAAATGCATATAAGCATATCAGTATGAATTTGTACCTTCATACACACACACACACGCACACACAAACAAATGGATGTAAACTTCCAAACGTGTATCTACTATATATAGCAACTCAAGGAAACAGCAATGAATGTATCACTAACCTGAAGAAAGTAAGCAAACGAAAATTTTCCACTCAAAATTACAAGCCAAAACAGCATATACCTGAGAAAAAGGAGCATAGTATCAAACTAATCTGTCCAACCAAACAAGAACTTCAGCTTGTTCGTCAAATTAATTAAGGAAAATACGCCACTTATATATCAGTAATATCTTTTTCAAGAAACATTTGTATTAAAAACATTATTTAATATGTAGAGGGTGGGGAAGCAAAAATCCTAGCTTTTCTATAACATGTATTACAAGTAAAAAAAATAGCTAAAAGACATCTAGTTCATACTTTATGAAATCCGTACTCCTTTCATACATTCCCCGTCCAACATAATGCCGTTCCTTCATCAATCAACAGAAAAAAGACAATAAAAGCAAACCAATCAGTCACCAAAACTCCAAGATAAATAAGATAAACTAACACAACAGTTAATGCAGCTAAAGACATAAACCTGACGCATCCACTTGACAAAGCGAATTAAAGGCCAACGATCACATTGATTCGTTAAACGATGACATGCAGGTATCCGCATGAGAAAACTAATGAAAAATTGGACACCAGCATAAATCCCTATGACAATCACATACAATCTGAAAATAACTGAATTTGCATTTCTTTTACTCTCTTCCTGGAGTGCTTTTCTGCAGCCATGTACAAACAGTTGGAAAAGTAAAATCACTTAATACATACTAAAAAAAATCAAAACAAATAGAGAAAACAACACGGAGCTGAGAATATAAGAATAAAATTATCATAATTGGGGGCACACTTACACATAAAGGAATGTTATGAAAACTGAAGCAGCGCTAAACCAAATAAATCGTAGAAAAATTCGGGAGATAGCTAAGCGCCTCGTTGTTGAATATGCACCATACATCATGAAAATGTCTAGGACACCTAAGAAAGAAATGAAAACATGAAAAAATATACTAGATGCTGGCAAGAAAATATAATACTAGCGACAAAAAGTCACAAAATCATCCATGACACGATAAAAAAAAAAACTAAAACGTAAAAAAGATACTGGATGGCAGGAAGAAGATAAATTAATATCAATAAAAAGTTATTGTATCCTTGGAAGACATTCAAAACAAGTAGCAAATCTAATGACGAAAGATATAGCATAACTTCACAACCGAAACACATACTCTCAAATAACTTCATCACAACGAATGTAGGTCCAAGACTAAGAACCTCTCGCAAAGTCTTGGCATTCAGATGTCCATTGTTGAAAGCAATAATGGTTAGACCCTGAAAATTTAGAATAAAATGAAAATCATTATATTGCAAAAATAAGTATCGAATAAACTAAAGACCAATTAAGAATACATAAATAGAAATATAAGTGAATAAGAAAAATTCACTGTTAAAAATAGTATATAAATGCATGCATAAACCTGAAACATCATGAAAAGAAATATCCACAGTCGATGGAAGCTATGATAAAGATGGAAAAAAGTTCGATGTTCCACAAAAGATGTTTTTCCTTGATGCTGACTTCTGCCAAGCATTTTCTGCATTGTACAGAAAAAATACAAAAATAACCAAGGACGTCAACCTAAAAAATATCAAATTATCAAGCACTGAATAAGAAATTAAGTTTAATCATTCATGGGCTCTCATAGCTTACTTAATATATACCATTAAAAAAGCCATCACCCAACACCTTAAGGTTTTGGGTTGAATTGGATCTTTACATGATATAAGAGCTTCAGTGACCATAAGGTCATGAGTTCGATCCTCACCTCCCCCCACTCTTGGAATTAAATAAGCATAAGGTAAACCAATAAAAAAAAATTGGGCAATGTAATATCCACACTTCAAGTCCAAATGGCTCTTGTATGATGGGGTATGTTAGATGATAATATAAACTATTAAAAAGACCATCACCAAACACTTTAGGTTTTGGATTGAATTGATTCTTTACAGAGAGCCTTATAATACAAGTTTCCTCAATCCCATACCATGGAACATTTGTTCTTTAAACACCGTTACCCAAGCCCTAGAAATCAACAATTCATTACTAACAGACATCTATTGAGAAATAAGAATACGAACAGGCAGCAATTTTTTTCTTAATTCGGCAGTTAAATGTTTTAATTCGCCCGTCTTTTAGGGGATGTTTGATAGGAGGATTATTTTTAGATGCCCGGGAAAATTAGGGTGGGTTTCCTAGAATCCCATGTTTGGTAGCACATTGGAGAAAGTTTTCCCGAGAAAGTTATTTTCTCAGGATTCCGTTTTTTGTGTGTATTTTCTAAACTGATAAATACCATCCAAATGGTGGTATTTCAGGAATCCCATACAACGGAAAAATATGGATTAAATTTTCAAACAAAAAGAACCAAACATAGTATCAGGAAAAATAGCCCAACACCCGCGAATATTTTGACCTACCAAACAACTTTTTGGTAACTTCCCGGAAAACTCAATTTCCCATCATATTCCCAGAAATCGTGATTTCCAGATAAAAAAAAAAATTCTACTCTACCAAACGCTCACTTAATGCTACCAAAATGCATGTAAATACTCAATATCCAAGACAGTAATGAAATAAAAAGAAGCTGCATGATTTTTTCAGAAGGGAATCAAACATAACTAAAATGAGATAAACCTTTGTTCTGGATTGCGGCTTTTGGAAAAATGAAGAACTTTTGCGCCACGGCCAACTAAGCTCAAAGCAATGGAGTGACCTAACACAATTTTTTTAAGAAATTATTACCAGAAATACTCAGAGATTTTAAACGAAGAATTATTAGAGATTTTAAGAAACAATTGAAATAAGAAATAACAAGGATTTTAAACGAAGAATTATTACCAGAAATACTCATTAAAATCATCATAATTTCTCCAAGAAGAATGAGGTGCCTTCCCATTATCATTGTTTGCAGCTTCCTGAAAGTCCATGTAAATAAGTAATTAATAACATTTTTTAAACCAAAAGAATAAAATCCAAGTTCCAATAATATGCATTTCTACATTTAGACAAGATGAGTAAATACTCAAATTATTCCTCATAACATATGTGGGACATCAAGTTGGTCATCCAAAGATTTTGGAGTTTGGAAATCAATTTGGTCCTCCTTAGTATAAAATAATCATCAAATTAAGATACAAACGGATTTTCAAACATGCCTCGGAGCACTAAACTAATGTCAATTTAAACATTTGGAAGATCAAATTGATGTCCAAAATATTTAGAGGACCATTTTTGTTATCCCATGTACCTTTAGAGGACTAATTTGAGTACTTATTCCAAAATAAATAAATAAATAATAAAAAGTTAAAACAAAGGAAATGTTCCTGATCTTCTACTCAAATGAACAAAACCAATGATCATGCATATTCTCACACTTGATTGCTGACCAACACTACCACATAACATTTTTCCCAATCAAAGCACAGATTTATATAATAGTATTTTTTCCTTGTTAAAAGGAAAGGCAACAGGATTATTTGGGTTAAGCTTATAGTGGGTGGTTTAATTTTGAATTCCTAAGTGTGTATGCCCCCAAGTTGGATTGCATTTAAATGATAAGAACCAATTTTGCAAAGATTTGGAGGAGGTTTTGAGGGGGATTCCACGAGAGGAGAAGATTTTCATAGGTGATCTAAATGGTCAAGCTGGTAAAAACAGTGAAAGTTTTGATAGAATTAATGGGGATTTTGGTTATGGGACGAGAAATGAGGCTAGAGAAGATATCTTGAACATTGCACTAGCTTATGATTCGATGCTAGCGAACACCTTTTTTCGAAAAAAAAAGTCAAATCTAATCACAAATCATAGCGGCCAAAATCATAGTCAGATTGATTTCTTCCTGACTAGAAGAGAATATAGAACTTTTTGTGTTGACTGTAAGGTCTACCCTGAAAAATGTGACGCTACACAACATAAGCGGGTAGTTCTAGAGGTTCGGTTAAACAAAGTACCCAAATTGCAGAAGAGTATGCAGAACCAAACGATAAAATGATGGAAGCTGAAGGAGGAAATACATATCAAGTTCAAGGAAAGAATGCTACAAGAAGGACCATGGGAGTTAGACGAAAGAGCAAATGAAATGTGGAATGAGATGGCCATGTGTATTCAAAATGTGGGAAGGAGGGTGCTAGGAGAAAGCAAAAAGAATGGATTTCACACAAAGGAAACATGGTTGTGGAATGAAGAGGTGCAAGAAGCAAATCAAAAAGAAGAAGGAATGCTTCATATGTTTGCATAAAAATCCTAATGATGAGAACTTGCAAAAGTTTCGTATGGCTAGAAAAAATGCTAAGAAAGCAGTGCGAGAAGCTAGAGGCAAGGTTTTTGCAGATTTATATAAAATCTTGGGAACAAGGGTGGTGAAAAAGGTATATATAAACTTGTAAAAACTAGAGATAAGAAAAGTAAAGCCCTCACCCAGGTAAGATGCATCACAGATAAAAATCAAAAACTACTAGTAAGAGATACAGAGGTAAAAGAAAGGAGTTTGAACTACTTTCACAAGCTTTTTAATGGGGGTGGAGATGAAAGCGAGGTGGATTTCGAGGACGGTTATGACAATTTGAATAGAAGATTTGTGCGCAAAATCCAAGCACATGAAGTTAAGGAGGCTTTAAAGAGGATGAAGACCAGTAATGTTTTGGACCCGATGGTGTCCCTATTGAAGTGTGGAGAGGTTTGGGGGATATGGCAATAAGATGGCTGACCAATCTTTTTAATAAGATTCTTCAAACAAATAAGATGTCTGATGTCTGGAGGAAAAGTTTGCTTGTGCCTATTTACAAAAACAAGGGAGATATTCAGAATTGTTCTAACTATAGAAGCAGTAAACTCGGGAGACATACTATAAAGTTGTGAACACCGCTTGAGGAGAGAGACGAAGGTCTCTGAAAATAAATTTGGCTATATGCCAGGAAGATGTACCATGGAAGCCATTTTCTTAATGCGACAATTAATGGAAAGATATCGAGAAAAGAAAAACTTACATATGGTATTCATAGATCTTGAGAAAGCATACGATAGGGTCTCAAGAAAAGATATTGATAAAAGAAGGACTTACATATGGTATGTACAGGCAATCAATGATATGTATGATGGGACTACTACATGTGTGAAAGCTTGTAATGGAACATCAAATTATTTTCCTATCACGGTAGGTGTACACCAAGGTTCGGTTCTAAGTCTTTATCTTTTTGACTTAGTTATGGATGAACTAAAAAAAGATATTCAAGAGGAAGTGTCGTGGTGTATGCTTTTTGCAGATAATATTGTGGTCATTGATGAGACTAAAGATGGTATTAACAGAAAACTTGAATTGTGCAGAAACACGTTGGAGTCTAAAGAATTCAAGTTAAGCCAGAACAAGGCTGAATATATGATGTGTGAGTTTTCTATGGTAAAAGATGTAGACCAAGTCCCATGCATCTACTTGGTAAAGAAGTACCCAAGAAACATGCTTTTAGATACTTGGGATCAATTTTACAAAAAGATGGAGAGATTGATGAGGATGTAAATCATAGAATCAGAGCAAGGTGGATAAAATGGCTTAGTGCATCTGAGTTTTTGTGTGACCGCAAAATTCCCTTTGACCTAAAAGGAAAATTCTACATAACAGCAGTAAGGCCTGTTATGTTATATGGAGCTGAATGTTAACCAGCACAGAAGCAACGTTAGCATAAAATGGGAGTAGTGGAAATGAGAATGTTAAGGTGGATGTGTGGTTAAACAAGAATGAATAAGATAATAAATGATGATATTCGCCGAAAGGTGGGAGTAATACCAATGGCGGAAAAGATGAAAGAACATAGATTGAGGTTGTTTAGGCACGTAATGAAAAGGCCCCTCAATGCTCCAGTTAAAACAAAAGCTTGACACAAAGAGAGGTAGAGGTAGACCGAAACTTACTTAGGAAAAGGTAGCAAAACAAGACCTAATAGAGTGGGTTATAGATTGGTGGACGGTGTGTCTTAAGACGGAGTGAAGAAAAGCTATAAGCATGGTAGAGAGTTAGACCCTGTTTTATTCCTATATTACAGACGGTCCCTTTTTAGTCTTTTTCCTCTTTATCTCCCCCCTTCCTCTTTCTCTTTCCTTCTTTTCTTCTATTTCATTTTTCCTTTAAATCTTCTTTCTTTTACCTATTTGTTTGTGTTTTCTTTTTCTTTTTTTCCCTAAATTTTATTTTATTTTTATTCTATTTATTTTTTACTTTTATTTTTTTTAATTTCTTACCTTCTTCTTATTCTTATTCGGATTCTTTTCTATCCTCCTATATATCCTTATTTGTATTTTATTTTAATTTATTTTTCCTTGCACTTGTACTACATTTTATGGATAATATACTTAAAAGTTTATTTTTATCATTTATCTCAATCTTTTCGTAACTTTTTTTAGGTTCATCTACCACCGACCCAACTAGTTTGGGATGAAGGTGTTGTTGATGTTATTTTTTCCTTGTTAAAGTACATCTGGAAGATGCTATTACATCCCCAAAAACCAAAAGCTTAAAACAAAAATGAAATGGAAATTAGCTGAAAACATATTGATTTGTTTTCATAGGTTTTAATAAAAAAAATTATCAGAATTAGAAAGATGCTAGTGTTGTTAACTTCCGGATTCCGGTTTCCTGAGAAATGTTTTCACTAAAACTTATTACCCGACTTAACACATTTGCAACCTTGTTTTCTATTTTTATTTTTATTTTTTGAAAAGGAAAACAAAGAACACGCAATCCAAACACACTCCAAGACTTGGCGTGTACTTGTTTATAATTTGTCTATATTTCTTGGATTTGTTAGTCAATTTTACTTAAAAGATATAAGATTTCCTCATTTATCTCATCAACACATCCGGATTAGTCGACGCCCAATGGCGATCTGATACCGGACAGTTTATACCAAAAAAATTTGTTGTCATCATCTAATCTTGATGTAAAGAGCTTTTTCACCTTTCTAGATTGTAAAGTCTAATCAAATATTCTGAAACTTACTGCAGCAACAATTTCATAGAGAGGAAGAATAACATGATCAAGAAATGAGACACCATTCTCGGAAGTGCAACTATTAGCTGGCTGTGCACTCTGCTGTTTTAAGATCTCATCCATCTCTCTAGCCATCTGCATATCATATTTTCACAACACATTGACGTGGGGGAGCAAAAAATAGAGAAATCATAGACAACATTGAAGGAAAAAAAATAAAGCAAGAGATAAATTATAAATAAAAAATTCAGGTATGAAAAAGGATTATATGTATTGCATAATAATTATATAAAAAAAAAAAACTGTCGAGAAACAAACCCGTCAAATTTTAATGGATCTATTAAAATACTGTAAAGAACCTTGGGATACACCACCCCAAAAGCTAGCTCAAAGGGTGGGAGTGCCCAAGACCTTATAAACTCCACATTAGTTGCACATACAACCAATATGGGACTATATATCTCAACACGCCCCCTCACACGAGAGCCCATTGGGCTTGAAGAGTGGAAGATGCAACAGGCCCAGCTTACCTGTGCTAAGAAAGTCCACAAGAGAAAGTGGGGGGCGGCGAGGCTCTGATACCATGTAAAGAACCTTGGGATACACCACCCCAAAAGCTAGCTCAAAGGGTGGGAGTGCCCAAGACCTTATAAACTCCACATTAGTTGCACATACAACCAATGTGGGACTATATATCTCAACAAATACCTACAAAATATTTTAGAGGCAGGGAACCATGCACTATAGATCAGGATATACGGATAATTGAGCAACCTTATTTTCAGGAACTTTATCTTATTTTTACGAATTTTATCTTATCTTCATGAAGTTATTTATTTCCTTATTTAATTAAGAGTCCGTATAAATAGGACTGTTAGGTTAGTATTTTGTATCACATCATGATACACTAACGATTTAATATCATATTAGACTGAGTCTGTACTCTCCTTGTTTCCCTTTTCTTAATTAAAACTGATAATTTCCACATGGTATTAGGACACTACCAACCTCCATGATCAATCCCGTTACTATTCCGCTGCCTGGTTCCCTAAAATATGAAACTCTTGTTTGACATACTGTTTCACCCTACCTTAATTTCCAGCGACTGTATTTTCCCTTCCTGTAGTCATGACAAATTCCGCCACTACATTCCCAGAATTTATTGCATCAAGCCACTTCATTATTATATTCTGAGTAATCCTTTCTCTCCCTCTAGTATGCTCTGTTTTGGTACTGATCTCCCCTGCTGTTATCCTTTTTGCCTTCCATTATGTGGTTTGAATTTTAGCTACTTAGCCAAAATCTAGTGCCTGCTTATATTTGCTACTTTTATACTTGTTTGGGGACCTAAAGTTATTCTATTTGTAGTTATCAACAGCAGGCTACAACACTGCTATCACGGAGCACCCTCAAGCCGCTATCCATTCACTGTGGTGGAGTATTTTGAAATAGCGAGTAGCAAAAAAATCACGGCTCTTCAGCTATTCTTTATAGGGAGAAATCCCCAATTTAGCCACCTTTTTTGTGCATTATTGAAGCCATTTTGCGGGTATTATTTATATTTCCCCTTGTTTACATAAGAAACCCTTGGTGATTCTAATTTAAGACTAAACACATCTTTCTTTCATAGTCATATTGGAGAGTTGACACTGAAATACACAACAAAAGCTGACCCCTTCCTATTCCAGCCACTATCCACAGCTCTCAGGTATCATTTTCAGCCAACCCAGAGCAATCCAGTATTGTTCCCGGCCAAGCCTCCTTTCACACATTACAGCACAACCCTTCCTGTGGTCTCTGTTCTGTTCACGTCATCACGATTTCAAAGTAGTCTCTGTTCTTTTTTTTTTTCCAGCATCTCTGGTGTGTTTTTTTTTCAAAGTAGCCTTACGTGTTGTGTTCTTTTTAGCTTATAAATTCAAAACATCATTTATATTGTTTATTTTAAGCTATTTTCCTAAAAGTTTCTAAATCATACGATTTTACTTTTCATGATTGAATTGAGATTCAATAACCTTGAAGCTGGCACAAATATTGCAGACAGGGGATCAGTTTAATATCAATAATAAGGGACTCTTCATATCTTCTTTTTAACTAAAAATTTAATTGAAAGTGTTAAGTTAATTTAAAAAAAAAAAAGGCCCATTAGATGCCAATGTTACAAATACTAATGCAGCAAATTAACAACCGAAAACTTTACCGACCAAAACAAAAAGAACTATGACTCAGACTCTGTTCAATAAACTTACATGATGGAATATGTAGCACAAGCATTCTGGTAGAAACCTGACATTTGAAGCTTCACCCCATATTAGAAAGTATAAAGAAACATATAGCAATTTCTTCTCTTTACTAACAGCCTCCAAACTGCACAAAACCATTATAGCTCCTTTAATGTCAGGCTATAAAGTGAGAAAACCAGAGCAAATGGAAGAAAACAAAAGAAAGTGATGCAGAGAGAGAGAGTAGAGAGAAACAATGTGTTTTCTGTAAATCTGAATTTTCTAATAATATATAGTTTGTTAAGACAGTTGATGACAACTGTCTCAACTGACAGTACAAACTCTACTGAACTAACTACTGCAGCCATTAGTGAGCTAATACACAAATGGTGTATATCTCTAACGGCACCCACCCACCAAATCAGAGTGGATGAAGAAAGTGATCAAACACCGAGTTTGTCCCTTACACTGCAGAATCTAAGCTTAGAAAGCCTTAGTGAGCACATCAGCTATCTGGCCTTCAGCAAAAATATGAGCAGCAATAAGGCTTTCGCCGACGACATTGTCCCAAACAAAGTAAATGCCCAATTCCATATGAATAGTACAAGAGAAAAGAACTGGATCGTGAGAGTGCCGCAGTGCTGAGGTTAGCACAGTAGGTTACAGGAGTAGAAAATGGACTCTGCAATTCAGTGGAAGGGCCTGAATCCGGCCAAGAAATCAAGTCTGGACCCAAGTAAACACAGGAACCAAAGGTGTACCAACAATCATCTAGATCTCATGCCCATTTAGCATCACAAAAGGCTCTAATGGAGAGGCAATTGTCAGGCTGAGCAGGTTGGACAAGGAGAGCATAGATTAGAGTGCCTTTTGTTTCCGCAGGATGTGTACAACAGCATTCCTGAGATCCATTAATGGCTAAGACATGAACTGACAAACTTTGTTGACCCTGTAGCTGATAACTAATTGCATACTGAAGTGCAACACCACCAGACCTATACAAATGAGTATCTTTAATGTAATCAGCTGCCTTGTTTACTTAACCATAATGTCTGTATTCATTTCTTCTCTTTTTACAATCTAGTCTAAATTGTGTAGTCATTTCACCAAATGTCTCTATTTCCTCCTCACTTAATATATTATCTAGAACCTGATGATAGACAACCCTATTTAGTGCTTACCCGGTGGACCCATTGCTAGCAAGTGACAAAATCTTCCATGATGTGGTGTTCCCACTCTGGTTTCTGGTCTCTTTGGCAGTGTCATCCTTCTGACCGCCTCTGCTCCTCATTCTGCCACCACTGCCTAAGGACGGTGACCCAAATCTAGAGCAAATTCCCCTGTTCAGCCCATCGCATGCAGGCCCACATTGACAGCCCACCATACGCACCCTCAAGCGCCTCAGCTCTGGTCTGCCAATTCTCTTCTCTAGTCGTGTGTGACAGCACGTGACTGCTAGAGCCATAGCAGCCACCTCAGCCATAACTAGGTGGACAAAACACGCAGGGAGAGATATTTGCAGCAAACAAAAAATGTTGTTGAAACTCAGATTTCTGCTCCTAAGGAGAGTTGAGACAGTTGTAATTCTATGAAGCAAGGACCATGGAGCAATAAGAATTACTTGTTGAAGGCTGAGCTGGCAACGATGAAGATAAAAAACTAAAATTGGAGGCCACTGATTAGGAATCCGAAGGCTTCAAAGCAACATTTACTGAGAATGTAATACGAACCTTGGGAAAGTTTCATCTCAAAAGCTAGCCCATGAGGTAGGAGAGCCCAAAGTCCATATAAACCTCACACCAGAACCTTATGTTTCCGATATAGGACTCCAAGTCTCATACCTTAGAGTAGGATCGTAACATTCCACCACGCTCCGAAGCATCACTTTACTTGTTCAAATAACAATTAAGGTGAAGCAGAGTCAGGAACAACAAATCCCTTTATAAAAAAAAGATTTATTTTGCAAGTTCGTTATTACGAGTAGTTCCTACAAATGATCGGACTAATGACGTAGACAATACTTTAATTCTCAATGTAGATGCTACGTAGTTGGTTCTCATCCTTCAGAGACTACGAGTATAATAGGAGCATTCGTCGACAAAAAGATCACCCTAAGATGATCATCTCGTGGCTATTGAGAACGAATCAAATCAGATGGTTCTATTTCTCAATCTTTTCGAACTCGGTTCCATAGGGACAAATCATAAAGATTGAAAAAAATCGGTCATTCACAACCACTGGTGAAGGATTTCTCGAAAAGTTAAGGATTAGTAATCCTTTTGAAAATTCTAAATTGAATGGATTCGGTCTTATACATACGCGAGGAAGGTAATCAAAAAAGAAAGAAGATGAGTTCCTCTTTCTTTTGTCACTTAGGACCCATGGATTCAACAGCAGTTTGAAAGGTTGACATTTACTGTGAATGTAATACGAACCTTGGGAAAGTTTCACCCCAAAAGCTAGCCCATGAGGTAGGAGAGCACAAAGTTCATATAAACCCCACACCAGAACCTTATGTTTCCAATGTGGGACTTCAAGTCCCATACCTTAGAGTAGGACCGTAACATTCCACCACGCTCCGCAACCGCGGCGCCCACCCGGGCTAGCTTTGTGCTAATCTTTTACAAATCCTGAGCAAACACTACAATATCATAGAGACTTTGCTTAGGAGCAAGCAGAAGAGACTCTATTTCACTTATAGTGTAGGGATCAAGTTGACTATCGGTGGAGGACCAAGGTGTCAAACAATTGTTCCTGTAGGAAATAGGAAAACCAATGGAGATTAGGGAATTGACTAACACCATCACCTACATCACATTTTCGCTTTCCTTTCCTTTGATTAAGAGAAGGAAAAATGGAACTGGTTCTAGTGAAAGCAGTGTCCTTGGAACTATCGCTCATGACCAAATCTTTATCCATACCAAATCAACAAATGGATTTCTAATCCGATCCAATTGAGAACTTCTGCCAATTAATATGCCACCAATGACTACCACTACATGAGGAGATGAATCACATGACTTTCTTTATGTTGTGCAGTTCAGATCCTAGTGGCCAAACTTCTTGAGTCTAAGAGTTGATGTGACTGGGGATTCAATCCCACAATTGCAACCAATGAACGCAACCTAACTATTTAGTAAGCAACAAGTCCATTATGGTGAGAATTGAGAAATAGTGTATTTTGAGTGAATCAGAATTTTCTATTCTTCTATTACAAACAAACTCTACTGAACTAACTGCTGCAACCAATAGTGTGCTAAAGCACTCATGGTGTATATTTCTAACAGTCAGCAACCATAGATCACAAAAAATCAATCAGTTTTCAAACAAAAGAAGGATGGTATTAGTACCTGCTCCAAACAGGCTGAATGCATAAGTAGTTACACCAGTTTATGTAATTCTCAAGGGACTTGACAAATATTTTCTGCACAGTCGCTTCATCCAATTTCTGGAAACAAAGTGTATGTGTCAGTGAGAGAGAGAACTAGTAGTCTTTTTCAAGAAGTGATAAAGTGTAATTAAACAACTAGAATTTTAATCACTAAAACACACTGTAATTGAAACTCTATGCAAGTAGAAGTATCTCCTTGTAACCATGTTCAATCAGAAGGAGAGGAGGAGGACGTTGCACGCACCATTGATGTACTATAACATCGAAATGGTATTATTCAATAAACAACATAATAGGTTTTCTTATTGGGATAGAAATAATCTATTAGGAAAGGGGGAAAATACAATGCCAGAGATATCCTCAGAAAATCTCAACCGGAACACATAGACACCCATTAATACACCATAACCCCAATGTGTTAAACACCATCAAAATGTTGAAAGGAACACTCTTTTCAAAACATGGCCAAAACAGTCAGACTTCTGCATCTTCTTTTCAGCATTCTTCTCGTAGCATACATCCACTTTGTCAGTCAATAAATGAAAACAGAACATCCTAGCCCACACCCCACATTTTTTTAAATTGTGAATATCTACTTTCCTCATTTCACTCAGTAAATGATATAGCATATGCAAATAAAACACTCCACGAGAAACTTGTCATATTCATCATGTGGTTACCTGACTGACAATTTAATCAAGCTTCAATGCAATAAAGCAAAGAACCAATGACTTACAGGCTCAGTTTCATCTGGAATTCCAAGCCGAGACTGCTCATTTGCAAGCAGGTGAACTATGTGTTCACGCTGATTAGCTACATTATCTTTCTGGCAGCAACAAATTATTATTAGACACAAGAGAAGAAAGGACATGACAAGAACACCAACGAATCAAACAGCTTTCAATAATAAAACAAGATCAAATTATAAAACAGATCAAATTAATCAGTGAGGTAACAAAGAATCACAATTGTGAAAAATACCAGTCAATTTACGCAGTCCTTTGGTGTGTGCATGATCCGGAAAAAAATGTCACATCAATAAATGTGTTCCCTAAACATGTTATGTTTATGGCTTCTTATTGTTCTTCTCTTTGGACATACATGCTGTTCCAGGTTGCTTATAAGTTTTATTTTATTTTATTTAGGATTTTTTATGTGCCTCTAGTTGGTAATCACAAAAAGAAATTGGTATAGAAAAGATATTTTTCAGCTTAAAGTGAAAAGGAAAGGGAGGTAAAATGATTTAAAAAATTACAGGAGGACACGACAAGCCAGTAACTTAATCACTTGTTATTGACACAGAATAGAGAAAGGCACATGGGATGTAATAACTTAATTTTGTTGGCCTCCCTAAATGTGTGTGTATGCAAAAGAACTATAAAAATGCAGTAAAAGTGTTGTACATACAACTACCAAGCCAATACTAAGATTAGCCCACCAACACTAACATGTTCTAATAAACATGACAATTTGGTTTCACTTCATATCAGAGATAAAGCAAACTTAGTTCAAGAAGCCAAAACATATTATGAACGGTTGAAAAAACCACACCAATCTTTGCATGACATGACAAAAAATATACAGACCTGAAATCCAAAAGTATACTGCAAAAAATCAAACATGTTAGGATTCCTTGTAGGAGAAATGAAATAATCCCGAGGCAACTGCGGCATGCCACTGAAATACTTCAAAGCTGAAACTGCTGCTTGCACCTAGCAATAATTTTTTTACGTAATAAATAAACATGGATGTACAAAGATTTGGGATCTTAAAGAAAAAAACTCAAATACCTCTGGGAAAGAAATAATAGCATTTGTTGAAGAAGAAGAATCTAAGGGTATAATGTTGTAAGCAATCAGGTCCTCTGTCATAGCAGAATCTGAATCCATGACCCGCTTTAGCTGCAACAAAGAGAAAAAAGTTGAAGAAATGCTCATGTCCACAAATTATTCCTTTCTGATTGAAAGAGAAACATAGCAGAATGAACACAATAAAACACACTTCAAGTTCTAACCCACATGCTCACTCTTTTTAACTATAAAATCATTATAACTAACTCCTAAAGAAGCCAATTACACTCGCAAAAAAATATAAAAAGCAATACAAACAAAACAATGATCCAAATGGAAGTTGATGCCGGAACACAAGAAGTGCAAGAAAATACTATTTCTCTTTTTCTGAATTTTATTAACCAAAAAAAACCTAATAACAATAGTGTTCTCCAACCCTTAAATAGGCAAAACAAAATAACAAAAAAGGTAAATAACTATAATCACGCACAATGATAACGCACACTCTAACATAATCTAAGAATAACAAAAAGGAAAATAATTAACAATTATTGAATTGTCCTGAGTTACGGAATAAACTTTAAAAAAGCCCAAAACTGTTGATGTCCATGGCAACGCGACGAGTCTTGCTCAAAAGCCCATTTGGAGTAGGCTATCCAAATTTGAGCCCGATCCAAGTCAACCAGCTCGGGTGCATCAGAAGTACATCGACAATACTAATCATCTAATGAATTCTAGCATTATGCTCCAAAAATATACCAATACTGCAAACACTAGCTTCTTTCACTAGAACACTTTTGTCTCTATTCCAAAATCCTCTAACATACAGGAATAGAAGGCTAATAAGTAACACTTGTGATCTTGTATATTAACACATGCATTTCATTTATCCTAGTGCAATTAAAATATAATCTTTGGTGCATGAATAATTTCATCCAAAAAAAATATTTCAAAAGTGAATGATTTCATCTTACCCTGCTTAATCCCCATCAGCTAAAACACACAAACCCCACGACCAACTGAAACCCAGTTTGATAACTATAAAAACACTAGGCAGTTGTCTTCTGTGGTACAGCAAAATATCCGACTTTCAATAGATCATACACAATCATGATAAAGGAAACACTAACAAGTAACAATAAGAAAGAAAGGAGGGTGGAAACTGTCAGAATGATCGAGTCCAACTCAACCAAGGACAGGTAACTGGAGCATGAAGTTTGCAGGAATGAACATCTGTGTGTGGCCTAATATAAACACTATCATAAGCTCTAATATCATGTTAAAATGATTGGTCCTAACTCAAACCATAAAAGTTAGCTCCGGGGGGAGGATCGTTGAGGGAATTAAAAAGGGTACGTTGACCACATATTTAGCAGATGTAGGATCTTCTTAACAGAAACAAATAAAAAATAGCAGCACTAGGGGGGAAGGGGGATCATCAATCGTAATACAAAGTAAAGGAAAATAACAAGCAAAAAGTCTCCAAAAGAGTCACCACCTTGTCTACAAATCTATCACTAGTTCCCCTAAAGGATCTGTCCCACACATTTCTCCATTATTTTCTCTTTTTATTTATAAAAAAAAGAAAAGGAACAAGAAAAGAAAAGAATATGACAAAAAAAGGAGAATCTGCTCAAAATCCAAACCAATCCCTGAAAAAACACATTCTATAACGAGCAAAGCAAGAAACACTTTAATAGTTAGTACATTTAAAAGAGCCAAAAACCCAACCTCATCAGGAATTTCTTTAGTCAGCTGCTCAAGTACTGTTCCTAAAACCTTCAAGGTAGCAAAAACCCTTTTCCTCTTCACAGTCTTGCGCTCCAACCTGTATTAAGCAGAAAAGACTTAATGTGGAACGGAATAAGCATAACCAGCATAAATAATTTAGCAGCTATAAATTGAAAGCCACGGAAAATATTACAAATGATTTAAGAAGTCAGTGAATGAAGTTTTAGTGAGTTATTTTTTATAAACGATGAAATATTCTCGACAGAAGAAAGAAAGAACATAATAAAAGTGGAACAGTTGGGAATTATTTCAAACTCGAGTGTGAATAATTGGGCAAACTCCTTCAGGTATAAACTCATTATGGTGTTTGTGAGTTTGCTAAACTCCATCGCACAACATATTCTTCTAGATAAAATTAAAGTGTCTAATCATTTGCCCCTCTTCATTCTGATACACACCTCATGACGATCATACTAGATGACCCCAAAACAAAGTATGAACCTCCTCTAAAACTGTTTTGTGACAATAAAATAGTCATTACCATTGAACATGATCCAGTTTAGCATGAAAGGACAAAACATTTTGAGATAGATTAGCACTTCATCAAGGAAAGTTGTATAATGGTCTAAATAACCACAGCATACATTCCTTCAGGATATGAGTTGGCAGATGCATTAACTAAGAGACTACCCATTTAGAGGTTTCAGGATCTTACTGACCAGCTGGCAATAATAAATACTAGCACCATACTAATTCTAGTACCAGGTGTACTTTTGCTTCAGGTAGGCAGATCATTTATGCAAAACTTTGTCCTAATGAAACTGCTAAAATGATCTGCCTACCTGAAACTGCTAAAAAAGTAAAGCGGAGGAGGAGGACCAGACTGGCATTTAAACTAGAGTTTAAAAAGCCTGTGATAGTCTTGGAGTTTAAACTTTGTCCTAATGAGGGCCTGCTTCCTGGCCTTATGCACCAGAAATTTTAGATTAAAGAAACAAAAAAATTTACCCCAATTTACTGGAAACACCACAATTGAATTACACAATACTAACTGAAATGCAAGTCTCGGTTCAGAATATGAAGAAATACAAGAACACGATAAATACACACTGCTGCAAAAGATAAAAAATGCAAGACTCGATAACACACAACTCCAGCTGCTGAAAGACTCCATTCTCAGCCAACTACACCCACCATACTCAACATAGACTTTTCATACCACCCATTTCATCCCCTTATATTTCCTTCCCTCTAACCGAATCCTCATTCACACCTTCTCCCAATTTCCCATCTCCATTCACTGCTTTCCACATGGCGTTTTCCCTAACTAACTTCACATCACTCACTCTCCTAGGAAAATTTGTTCTTTGCCTCCGGATTCCTAATTTTCCATCCTTGCACCTTATACTTACATTTATACACCTCCTTAAAAGACTCTTAAGTTTAAAGGCCCATCAGATACCATCAAGGAAATTGAGGGAAAATGAAGGAGAGGGAAAGAAAGCAGTGCACAAGAGAGAGAGCACAGACATCCTGAATGGACTGATAAACTGATATCATTGAAAAATTGAAATGCTCTGATACAGAGATGAACTATATAAAAAGCAATATAAGCTTGTGATACAAGCTAGACATGCTGATAGCTGTTATTTAACATCATAACAGAATACAAGCTAAGCCTAACTGCACAAATGAATTCTAACTAGTCAAACAGATGATTAACATCAGTTAATCTAAGCACAGCAGCAGGAGATAGCTACATACAACTCTAACAGCTGAGTAACATTAGTTACTCTAAACACAGCAGTGGGGGATAGTTGCATAGTAACAATGGCAACTCTAATAGAGTAAGTATATTTTCACGAGGATAGTTCTTCGGATGCTGAAACTGGAGTAAATTTCACTCAAGCAACCTTTTGATGTTCATATTACATACGAATAAGAATCTAGCAGACTCTCAAATTCAATTTTGGGATGATTTGTAGCATTCTTGTTACAAAATCCAAACTAACTAAAATTAAACAATATAACTCAACTCCAAAAAACGGATGCCTAAACTCAAGATAATAACAAATCCATCATCATTAATTTTATGGCTATACTAGCTAAGGCATGAAAGACATGAAACTCAATTATCAAACTCAGTAAATTCTATTGCAAGAAATTTCTGAAAAAATAACCCAAAAAGAAAATGCAATATCACAACGAGAAATGAAAAATGAACAGTCAGTCAACCATTTGATTCTAGAAATCCATCACAAAAAATAACCCAAAAACCGGATGCCTAAAAGCAAGATAATAACAAATCCATCATCATTAATTTTCTGGCTATACTAGCTAAGGCATAAAAGACATGAAACTCAATTATCAAACTCAGTAAATTCTATTGCAAGAAATTTCTCAAAAAATAACACAAGAAGAAAATGCAATATCACAACGAGAAATGAAAAATGAACAGTCAGTCAACCATTTGATTCTAGAACTTATTAATTTTGTGGGCAGGAGGTGCCCCATGGATAGAGGGAAAGAGAAAGCACAGGATGTCTAAATGGGCATTACACCCATTTTCAGTCAATGAACATACTCGCCAAGATCACGACTGAAAGCACCAGATTCCCTCAACTTCATTTCTTCCTCGTGTAATTTCTCCACATTATTCTTCTCTCTATAACTCTTGTAGAACTCTTGCAACCGGGCAATGTCCTGGCTTCTATCTATGGTTCCAACTTCTCTTTTAGCTAGCTTTTGCTGAAAATATAAACAAAAGACAGATTATAATAAATGATAGCAACCAAAAAAATGATGGAAGAAGAGGTTCACTGAGTTAAAAGAAACTTAAAAAAAGGACAGTGAATCATTCCAAAAATAAAAAATAAAAAAGGGAGAGGAAAAAAAAAGATCAAATACATATGTAGTGACATTACAGCTTAGACGTGTAGATTGTAAAACAATTACACAAGAATGGTATGCATATCTCAATAAATTGATGAAATCTTAATAACTATGGTAGAGCTTTCACCCCAAACTATAGTGTAAAGCAAAGTTCAGTCAGAAACATTTAAAAAAAAAAGCTACAGAAAGAAAAAAAAATGAAGGAAGTTTGATCTAAAGATCCTGACAACATTGCACTAAACAGCAGCCCGTGAACTATTTAATAAAATGACTATGAGGCAAAGTTTGTGCAATAAATTGAAATACCAATCCTGCAATTAGATAAGAAGCTACATGACATAAATTTATCAAAGTCAGCCTTGAGAGACCATGCAGCAAAATTGTATCATATCAATCGAGCACCACACAGTCACAGACAGATAAAAATACCAGTATGCACAACCCAAGTATTCCAAGTAGAACTTTTTATTTTACATAAAACCAGACTATAAAAACATACCTTAATGACAGACATCAGACCAGTCTTGAATTGTAAAACTCCTCTGCCTTCACTGTTAGGATCCAAATTTTGCGAGAGCGAGTACGCATGCTCGCATACTGCAAAAAAAATATGAATTATTTAAAAGAAAGAATAGGTATATAGAAAATTTCAATGATCAAATTAAAGTATATATTGGCATTCTCAAACAAAAATAGTTGAATCAAAAGGACTTATAATAGCTGAGAAAACAGAGATAAAACTTCAAATGACTTATAAACCATGACGCTGCAAGGAAGGTAGCAAAGACCTTATAATAGCTGCCTTTTCATGAAAAATGGGCACCAGATAGAGCACTTGAAATGAAATAGCATGAACAAAGAAGTACTGATAGTGAAACGTATAAAATATAAATATTGATAATGAAATACAACACCAAGAAATTTACAGCTTATATAAAGCTGTCATCAATGGATCCCAAGTGAACCACACAAAAAAAAAAAAAAAAAAAAACACTCCCCGTTAAACCTAATTAGCAAGTGTGGGGTGGAGGCAATCCTTGTACACAGCCTTACTCTTATATAATTGCGAAGAGACTGTTTCCTGAAAAACCACTTCCCGTTAAACCCGACTAGCGAATGTAGGATGGAGAAAATCTTTGTACACAGTCTTACCCTTGCATAATTGCAAAGAGGTTGTTTCCTAGATTCGAACCCATGACCTTTCAGTCATGAAGGAACAGTTTTACCACTGCTCCTAGATTCGAACCCAAGTGAACCACAACACAGTGAAATTTTGAATTTAGTCATATCCAACTACCAAGTTTTTCAAACCCACATTACTTTCAGAAAGCCTCTGATTGCATTACTTTCAGTAGCTCGTTGGTTGAATTTATTTTCAATTTCAAAATATTTTATATTGAATCAGCCAAGAAAGAAGGTAATTTTATTTTTTGTTTTTAATTTTCCTCCTCTTTTTTCTTGTTTTGCTGATATAAACATTCAGTGAGTTGACAATAGTTTCAACGTCAAATAACCCATCCTATGTATCACAAAAATAAAATTTGGAATAAAAATCAGCTAAAGTAAAAAAAATACATAAGGAAAATGAAGCACGCAGTGAAGAACATACATATTCTAGAGACATTAGGATCATCATCTTGAATTTCATCTGCAACTCTTAAAATTTCATCAATATCCCTATTTTTTGCGAGCGCGGATGGTACATTTCCAGCAATTCCACCAACAGGTCGCCCATATGTATCACCACCAGTCCTTTCCCTCCTCAATGCAGCACGGACTAACCGCTCCCAAAGTTCCTCAACTCGAGACATTGTCTACGTAAAACAAAACAATAATTTAGAAAACAATATAAAACAAAAAACCATTCTTGCAGAAAGAGCATCCGTACAAATTGAAAGGACCAGCAACGTAAAGAAAGTGAAATATTTGTTAAAAGGTTCGGTCATTGAATTGCTTACAGGAAATAAACTTTTCTGAGGTGTCTTTCAAGAAAGTTAAATAACCAAAACCAAGAAAGAGAGAGAAAGAAAGAGTCCACTGAACTCAAGAAATAAACATCAAATGAGTGTCACATGCTTGACGGTACTTATACCTCTTGAATCAAGTGGATCCACTTCAACCTCAGCCAATCACATCAAATCAGTGGCACCAGTAGGCAATCAGCTGAAAGAAAAAATTTCTTCCATATTTTATAAATCATATAAAATGCTACCGGAAACTATAAGCATAACAATTAAAATTCAAAAACCGTCATTCCTTATATAAACACGAGATCACATGATTCAAACTGAAATAAGCTTCATACCCTTGGGAAAATTAAATTTTTTTTTTTAAGAAAAAAACACAAGATCGAACATCTTCCATCTCCGCAGTTAATGTTATGATGGAAAAGAAAACGAAGCGAAAAGGAAGAATAAGCAAAGAAAAGGAAAATGGAGAACCTGAAAAACCCTGAGGGTAGGGTTCCGAGTAGAAAAAGAGCAGAATCAGTCTCTGAATAAAGAAAAGCGGTTATTGCTTTCTTTGTTTGAAAAGCCGCGTAGATATAGAAAACGGGGAAAGAAAATAAGCGAAATTGGGAGTAAATAGGCTAGGAGATTAGGTTTTTACTTAAATAGTTAGGTTTGTATAAAAAATTCCTATGTTTCATTTGGACTTAGGTCCCGTAGCACTGATATTGACACGGAATTGTGACATGATATTCTGATATATTAATTTTAAAAAATATTAAATTTTGACACATTTGGACATGTTTTGATATTAAATAATATTTTTAATTTATGTAGTATATATTGTATTTAATATTTAATAATTTAAAAAAATGAAACTAAACTTAAAATATTCATCAATTTTGCAAAGAAACATAAGATATCTCAAATATTTAAATTAAACTCAATAAAATGATAATTATAATCTAACGAATCTAATAGTTGGAACTAAAAACGCAACGCAACCTTTGAATCTTTTTTTGAATTTCTATAACACGTGTTGGAGTGTCGGGGAATGTCGGAGTGTCGGAAAGTGTCGGACATGACACGTTAGACTTTTTGAAGTGTCGGTGCTTCATAGTGTGATATGATTAATATTTAAAAAAAAATTAAGTTTATTAATTTATTTAAAATTATTAAATATTTAATAATTAAAAAATAATATTATTTTTTATTTAAAATTATTAATATAATAATTTTATTTATTTTATTTAAAATAATAAAATAATATAAGTCAGCTTGTAAATAAATTTACTCTTTAAATAATTTTTTTAAAAATCTTGATTTATTCTATTTAATTATTTATAATAGACTAACTCTAATATAATATAAGATGCTATTGCACAACTCGTGTGCTCTCTTCGGAGGAGTGGGAAACTGGATCTACGCGTCGTGCGCAGACGCAATGGCGTTTGGGTTGGGGAGGGTCTAATTGTCAAACAAATCAAACCCACGACGCGGATAATAAAAGGTCAAAAGTAAAACTCACAAAGAAACGAAGATAAATAATAAAAGAAGGTCTATTGTTTGTCATTTTAAATGACATAAGTTATGTCATTTTAAGAGAGAGATAAAAAAATGGAAATCATGGGTGAGAGAAAGTGGGTAGTTTTTTTAATTTAAAATTCAAATTTTCTGTGTCTATAACTGTCTTAAAATGACATAATTTTTTGTCATTTTAAATCACAAACAATTTTCTATAAAAGAATCCGTGTCTTAAACCCGATGATGACGGACCAGGGTAACTTAAAGATTAAGCTAAATACAATTGGATGGGTGCTTGTCTGATTCAATTTGTAAAATTAAAAGTAACATTTTAAATGAGTTAACGGAAAAAAATTAAAATATTACTTTTTTAATAAATTATTATTTTAAATCTAATAATGAATATACTGCACTTATTTATGTCCAAATTAGGCGTAACCATTTAAGCCTAAGTTAGGCATAAACAAGGCATTCACGCCGAATTTAGGCATGACTCGTTTAATGTTGACACGTGGCACTAAAAATTAACAGTTTAATTGTAGAACTTTAAAAGGCCATAACTTTTGATTTCGGTATCCAAATCAGATAATTTTTTTTTTGATTTCACATGACTTTTCGAGATCTACGCAATGACATCTCATTTGATATATTTTATCTATAACAAATATAGTTCAAATTTACAACTATGGTACTAGAAAAGATGGCACCAAAGTGAATTAGTCCATCTATAAATAAGGATACTTAATATCATATTAAAATATATACTTTCTTCCAAGTGTTTAAAAAAAATAGTGTATAAAGTTATTGAATTGCAATACATATCGTGTATTATTTGACCGATTTTTCATATCGTGAATCATATCTAACTTTTTTATGACTTTTATCGAATATATCGTGAATTACATTCTTCTGTTTTATGATTTTTTTTCTTTAAAGCCCTTTAAATTATGTATGTCTAAGAGAAAGAAAAAATAAATACATTTAAAAGAAAAATAAAAAAGGGACTAATGGATATAAGAAAAGAAAATTAAACCTGAAATTGAATCCTGAACTCTAAAATTTGGAAACATCTCTGATACGAATCAATGGCTGGATTCGATGGAAGCTTATATCCTCTGAATGGTTTTCAAAAATAAAATCCTTCTTTCTTAGAGATTCAGAATATTTATTTAATTATTTTTTTTATTAATACAGATTTTTCAAATTGATTTTTGAGTTAAAATCATAGATCAAATCTTTATTTTGTTTTCCTTATTAATAATAAATTTTTAGATTTTTTTAATTTAAATAACAAATCAAATCTTTATTTATTTTTTATATTAAAAATTAAAAAACTGATTTTTTTAATTTAAATCACAAATCAAATCTTTGTTTATTTTTTATATTAAATCACAAACTCAGAATCCAATCTGATATTAAATCACATTGCTGATAACATGTATATATATTTGTATGAACACATTGCTCACATTTAATAATACCATTATTGCAAACTTGAACTATGTTTGTGAGAGATAAAATATGTCAAATGAGATGTCATTGTGTAGATCTTAAAAAGTCATGCGGAATCAAAAAAAAATTACCTGATTTGGATATCTAAGTCAAAAATTATGGCTTTTCAAAGTTTAACGGTTCGTAAGTTGATATTTTTATGTCACGTGTCAACACTAGACAAGCCACGCCTAACTTAAGAGGAATGATTACTCTGATTTAGGCGTAAATGAGTGCAATAGATATGTAAAAAGTTTAGAAACAATTATATATTTATAATTATTTATTAAAATAGTAATATATAATTTTTGTTGCCTTGTTTGAGCACAACTTCTTTTAAAAACAGTATATTTTTTTATGGGGAAAGATATTGTGACAACCAAGTTGTGTTACTACCAAGTGACTACCAATCAATCTCACCGTTAGATTGATTATGTTGATCCAACGGTTATATTTATTTTCATCTTTGTATGGTCATGATTTCTCATATTCAAAGTGAAAGTATTAATATGGGAAATCATAACTATACAAAGGTGAAAATAAATATAAAGTATTAAATTTGAAAAATCATGACTGTACAAAGATGAAAATAAATATAACCATTGGATCAATATAATCAATCTAACGGTAAGATTGATTGGTAGTCACTTAGTAGTAACACAACTTAGTTGTCACAATATCCTTCTCCTTTTTTTATATGTTTGTTTCGAGAATCATTAAATCATTTCATTTTATAATATTTTAATTATATATTAATTTCGTGTATATATAAATATACCCTTATATAATAAAGCAAAAGTTAATCTTTGATCTCGTAGTGTATTCTTTTCAAAAAAAAAGAAATAATAAAGTGGCATGCGTTAATTTAAAATTAACTTTATACTAAATTTTTAATATAAAAATGAATTATACATGTCTTCCTTATAAGTCTAAACTTGTTCAATTTTAAATACTTTTCTTTTAATTTATAACTATTTAGATTCTACTTTAATTACTCATGTATATTTCTTTTACGATTTCATTTTTAAGATATTTTTTTACATTTTATCAGTATTTCAAATTATTCATAATATACATGTATCCGCATCTACATGAAATCTTATCCTACATGTGGCATAAAATATAATATAAATATGGGGAAATTATGATATTTATTCGTAGAAAAAAACACTTTAATACATAACATGTGTGCATTGGGATGGGTTTTTTTAAAAAAGAATTGCTTTTTCAAAAAACAAAAATTTGAGTTATTTCATACAATATTATTAAACCCGACCCGGTTATTGACCAGATCGAGGTATTGGGTCACTGAGTCACCGATTCAAACAGTTGGTCACTGGTTCAACTGTATGACCAGGTAAGTATATGTAAATCTACAATTTATATTAAAAAATCCATAAATATACTTAAATACTTGTAAAAAATATACAAATTTCAAATATTTTTGTAACACCCCAAATTTTAAAATTTTATAATAGCATAAATAAATTCAATAATTTTATAAATAACATCGGAAGTTCAAAATAATCAAATTTGGGAAGTGTTACCTGTAAGAACCCGCACCGTTAATTAAGGTATTTAATTAATAAATTACGAGAAAATAGGAAATGATTCCATAATTGACTCTAATAATTATTATGAGGCTTTAATAATTATAGTTAGTGAGTAATAATGCTGAAAGTCGTTTTTCGAAAGAAAAGTGCAGATACCGGTTCTGCTAGTCGGTATAAATGCGTGCCGAAAAAGTATCCCGAAAAATTAATGTAAGTGCATGATAATTACTAGAATAATATGTAGGACTTGTAAAACGAGTTTTAAGTCCAGATAATGAGAACTGGTGCTGAAAATCGGTATTGGCTTGGAAAAGCGAGTACCGGAAAAGTGCTCAGAAAATTATAGATAAATCTTAGAAAATTATGTAGTTTCATAATCCAAAGTTTGGGATTAAAATGCTAAGCGTAGCAATTAAGTTAATACTGTGTGTTTTATGGCTAAGTGGCTATAAATACCCTTGTTAAGGGCACAAAGCCCTAGGTTTTCTGTTGCTACGTGAATACTGGAGTGGCTGGTCAGTTGCTACTGTTCCATTGAGCTTTCTTCACCATTTTGGAGATCAAGTGTCAATCTTACTTGGTTTCTTCACCTCCAAACACTTGAGCCTTGTGTGAGTGGTCATTGTGAGTGTGAAATGAGCACCTTTTCAGAGTTGTGGTGGTTGTGGGAGCTGAGGTGTTTTCTGGTTTGGTGGCATTCTTGTTGAGGAGTGTTGTGCTTGGCTTGTGAGGCTTCAAGGAGCTTCATTTGTGAAGAAAGATCCTTGCTTGGGTGGTATTTTCGTACACCCTTGAAGTCAGCACCTTGGGAGCTGATTGTGAGCTCCAAGAGCACCTCCAACCTCTGTCTTGAGCTTTGGTAAGCCTTGTCACCTTGGATCTTGAGTTTAATGCTTAAAAATGAAAGCTTGATGCATGTTAAGGTCAAAAGATGATAACTTGTCGTGGGGTAATGTTGAACACACCTAGAAATGCATGTTTAGGTGTTTAAAATCGGTAAAAACCCAACCTTGGAAGGATATCTTCACGAAAATGCAGAAACTGCATTCTGTCGTGAAATATCCGGATATCAGCCCGTGGAATATCCGGATATGTGTATTCGGATATGGGGTTTTGGGATATCTGGATAATAGATATCCGGATATGGGATTCTGGATATCCGAATATTGCATATCCGGATATGTCCAGTGAGATATCCGGATATGGCCCCGAGGAATATCCGGATATTCTGGGATTTCGTAGAACAGTAGCTGTGTTGTGTGTACAGTAGGCTGTTGGGGGTTTGTGGACCCTAGATTGATGAAGTTGAACTTCTGTATTTAATGGACTAAGCCAGAATCATGGGATTAAGGGCTTGTGGCTTTGTTAGAAGCTTTAAGACGTGAAAACGTAATGATAAGGCGTTGTCTTAATATTGTATGCTTGTGGTGCATGTTGTTGATGTATTGTTGGTCCATAACAGATTGTGAATCTGCTGTGTTTGGACTTTGAGCTGTTGACTCTTGGCTTTTGGAGTTAGCTTGTAAGGTAAGCTTTCGTGTCCTCGGTTTAGCCATGTTGTGGTTCCACCATGTCCCATGGGGTATGGTTTATGCATGTTGTGTACATGCTTTTGGATATTTGATATGTTGATTGAACTTTACATGTAATGGCTTTTAATATGCATGTGTTGTTTCATCTTGACGGGAAGCCTGAGTATGTAGCGCCATACAAGACGGTGTACCGGGGTGAATGCAAGTGGTACTTGCACGGTGTGTAGGTGATAGACGTATACCTGCACTGTCTCTGGCCAGTAGATTAGTATTGACACACATGGCATGATTATCTGCTGCATTGCATTGTTTTAGAAATGATAAATGATAAACTGCTTTTGAACTTATATTGCGCATGTAAGTGAGCTTGGGGTGGAAGATCCTTGAGGACTCACTGACTTACTGAGATTTCTAGATTAGAGATCTTACCCCACGTTTGGGGAATGCTTATTTCAGGATCAGGTAATATGGGTACTGATGCCTCAGGCGGCGGGAGGTCAGAGCTTAGCTGATTTTGTTGTTTCTGCTTATTTGTTAGCATGTCTGGATTTGGATGCTGTTTATGTTTTCCGCTATTTATGTTATGATGTTGTTGAGACTGAGGTTGGGCATGTTGTCTTATTTGAGTGAGCATGGGGATTGTCCATGACACCTTCTGTTAGTACTTGTAGTTTGGAGTTGTATAAACTGTTAGATGGTCCGGTCTACGTTGTTGTAGTTCCGTGACAAGAGCCACATTTATATTATCTATGTTATAAGGTATTCCAGTTAGCTGTTTTATTGCAATTACATACAGGCGAAGTTTTATTAATTGATTATTAAGCAAGTTGGTAATGTTAATGGCATCATAATTGAAAAGAAAAAGTAATTCCGCATTTTAATTAAGCGCAGCTTAATACGATATTATGATAACATTACCGGATATATACAGGGTGTTACATTACCGCCGCACTTGTATAGGGACAACCGGACAAGTGCAAGGCTAACTCTATTACATTCAAATAAAACCAAAGACTAAAGTTTAAATAAAGGAGATATGTCTTATGCATTTATTTAAATCTCATAAAATTTCTAAACTTAGAAACTAGCTAGAAATATCCGAGTCGTGATCCTCACTGCCCACAGCTAGCCCCATCCTTTGCAACATGTTTCACTGAAAATCTGCTCCCCCGCAGTCGCAGGATCATTGCAGTCAAACAAACACAAAAGTCAGCAAAGCTGATAATCCCAATCAAAATACGATTAATGTAATTAATAACAAATTAAATCAAATATCAAATAGTGTTCAAATCAATTCCACATTAATCAAATCAAATATCAATATAATAATCAAAATTCCATTATATAATATTTATCTTTATTAAGTTCATTTGATGTATTTGGTAATTATCAACTAACATATTTAGCATAACATTAGTCATAATATGATAATATTCACAACTCAATGACATTCTTCATAATCAAATCAAATAACAAATTTCATTATTAATAATATTTAAGTTCGTTATATTTAGTGGGAAGAGAACCATGGTAGACCCGGGAAATAACCACGGTTGCCAGTCTACCCCGTGACCCGGGAAATAACCATGGTTGCCAGTCACGTATCATCAAAATTGGCCATCATCAAAATATCAAATCCTAGTGTGCACACCTCTTCCCAAAGTTGCTACTAGTACCCGGGAAATAACCACTGTTGCCGGATACCACTTTGGGAAGAACAGAAACATCATTGTCACATCAAATAAATATCAGAGGCATAAAGCCCAAAGGTTGTGTTCATCACTTTGGGAGTTACCATCCCAAAGCTATCCTCCCACTATTAATTTATTCAATCACATACATAATCAATTCAATCTTGTCACGATTCTCATAATTGGAAAATTTCCTTAAATAGTTTTCATAATTTACCAATAGTATAATTTCCAAATTCAATATTTCAATATCATCATAATTTCCAAATCCATTATCCAAGAATATCATAATTTTCAAATCCATCATAATTTTCAAATCCATTACCCAGTAATATCATAATTTTCATATTTAACATCTACCAGAGTAAAACCCAAATCCAATCATCATATCATAATTTTTCGAATCAGAATTCAAATATTCACATCTATTAGAGTAAAGCCAAAATCCAATAATTAATCCAATTAATTTCTAGAGGTTAAAACAATTTAATTTAAATACCCTAAGGGTTACATATAATATATAAAAGCATCCAAAGATTTTCTAAGGATTAAGATTACATTCAACAAATTTAATATAAAATTATCTTTTCTTTTTCTTTTTTTTTTGTAACAATATAAAATTATCTTACATTCACCTAGAGCATTACGTATACCAAATTTCATTTAAACCTAATTTAATACGCCCTAAGGATCAATATTATATTAGACAAAATTTCTTATAAAAGTTAATCTATTATTTCTAAAGCATTAGGATTATACCCAACAAATTTCATATACAACAAATCTACAACCACCTAGAGATTAGGATTACCTGGTCTCCGTTTTTGCTAACTTCTAGAAGAAAAGAGTAATTTGGGGCAGAGAACTGGTTGGTAACCAGAAGAATGTAAAATAAAATAAACTAAGTTTTTGAACTAAGAAGAGAGAATAGTAGAGGAGAAATGTTGAAGAGTGAATTAGTTTGGTTAGGCTAGGCCTCTATTTATAGTTGAATTTTTGGGTTCAGATATGGGTTTTCGTGCATTTATTTCCTTATTCTTCATTGATGTATCTGGCTTAGATATTGGCTTCATACACTATTTTATTATTAATTTTTTTTTTTTATGGCTCAGAATACAACTAACTTATTTGGTAACTCAAGGCTGACTCATGATTGACTCATCATATCTAATCAAATTACCAATCAACATTACCAATCAATCATTATCAATCAAATATTACCAATCAATCATTAATGCTTAAGTCATCAATCAATTAATAATCCAATTAATTACAATTTATCATCTTATATATATATATATATATATATATATATATATGGGGCAGGATATTCTTACACCGGTGTAAGAGTTAGAAGTCTTACACTCAATCTTGACCATTGATCCACTTGTATTCAATGGCTCACATTACTAAAAAAATTTAGCCGTTAGATATAAATGGAATCAACGGATAAGATTGAGAGTGTAACTTACACTGGTGTAAAATGATCCTGACCCATTTATATATATGTGTACATATTAATATTATTTTATTATAAATAATCTAGAGTATTACAAAGTATCAAAATCATTTTCCAATAGCACTCATATCGCACAAAATAATTTTATCAAAAATAAAATTAATATTATACTTTGTTATCTATCACCATATATATATATATATATATATATATATATATATATATATATATATATCATTACTACTAATTTATAGTGTATTATTAATATTATTATATTATTATTATTATTTTATTAATAAAAATATGGGGTATTACAATTTTAATATGAAAATAATAAATTACACATTATTGTCTAACAAAAGATCAATCAAGCATGTAATATTTGTGATACTAGTGTTTCAGGTTCAGTAAACGACATCTCTAACTATAAATCAAATCAAAATTTCCTGCATATTGCATAATCAAGATAATATTAGTGTTGTAGGTACATAATCTATGTAGGTTAATAAGATACAAATCGCTCAAATATTTCAAAAGGAGACAAACCATTTGTGTTTGAGAGTAAAATAAAAAAAGACATTAATGAATGAAAATAAATTAATTTTTTTTTAAAGACTGGGCCGGATCACCGGTTGAATCGACTGGGTCACCGATTTTTTACGAAAACCGACCGGGTCACACCGGTTCTGTAACATGGCTGGTCCAATATGAAAATCAAACCGATTACATGACCGGTTCACCGGTTTCCGGATCGGTCTGATTCTTATAACATTGATTTCATATATTCAGATAGCTGTTTTTTAAAAAACTTGAATTAAAAAAAAAAAATTTAGAAATCAGGATTTGTTGCTTCTGAAAGAAAAAAAAAGGGAGAAGTTAAAAGTTAAATAATTTTTTCAAAATTCAATTTTATCTTAACTCACTCCAACTACTCCATCCCACTACCATTGTGTATCCTTTGTAGTAATTTAATATATAAAAATGCTTATGAATTTTAACAAACAAATAATTTTTTTATTTAAAAGTCCTTTTTATCTATTTTATCCAAACATAAAAAAAATAAATTAAAAATTCATTGTAAAAAAGAAAATAATAAAAAGTTAATTTAAAAAAAAAAACCATCCAAATGGGCTTATAATAATGGAGGAGAATTTTTTTTATTTTTGATTTTTGACAACTTGGATTGCAAAAATATATATTGTAATGAAAACAATATAAATTTAAAATCCCCATCATACGTAGTCCTATTACAACTTGAGAAAACTATATTAGTTGAAAAAGTCTGAAATATTTTTATGAATAGAAGTCTGGCATATTGTTACGGGGAAGGATATTGTGACAACCAAGTTGTGTTACTACCAAGTGACTACCAATCAATCTCACCGTTAGGTCGATTATGTTGATCCAACGGTTATATTTATTTCCATATTTGTATGGTCATGATTCCCCAAATTTAATACTTTATATTTATTTTTACCTTTGTATGGTTATGATTTCCCATATTTAATGCTTTCACTTTAAATATGGAGAATCATGACCATACAAAGATGGAAATAAATATAACCGTTAGATCAACATAATCAATCTAACGGTGAGATTGATTGGTAGTCACTTGTTAGTAACACAACTTGGTTGTCACAATATCTTTCCTCAATTGTTATATATAAATGTTGTTTTTTATATCGGAAAGTTATTTCTCTTCTCACATAAAATAAAGTTGGGGAAGGATATTGTGACTAGAATGCAAGAATGCAAACAACAATGTCCTTCACTGTTTTTCTACCAGAGACAACATGCCCGCAAACTTCCCTAATTCGTGAAAGTAAACCAATGATAATCTAGAAAACAAAATAAATAAGTGAGTAATATCAGAGAAAAAAAACATATTACCTACCAAATAAGGATAGGCAGGTGCTTCTTTCTCGGTAATGTAAAAATCAGCAAAATCGAATCCATTGGCAGGAAAAGTACAACAATCAATTTAACATTCGTCCTCAAGTTGAAAGACATACGAAAATCATGCCTAGTTGGCCTAGAATTGTCACTATTTAAACCAACTCCAAAATTTCTTATAAAATAGGCATCTCCTTCACGAATTTTATTCCAGGCTTGTAAAGAACCTTTCACAGTAGCATGGATCTTTCCACCCTACAAAACGCACACATTAATAAAATAATGAAAACCAAATTATATTATTTCGCAACAGTTATGCCAAATTGAAACCAAAAGTATTACCAGTTCATCCAATAGAACCATGTCCACATTGTCATCAAAATCTTTCCGATACAAATTAGAAACCTTCCAATTCCTAACCACCCTAACCTTAATCCTCCAATCCTCCTTGGTAAGATTAAGATCAACAATTTGAGAAGAAGAAAAAGAAAAAGAGACAGAGAATAGAAGAAATATGTGCACAGAAGCCAACTTTCCAAAGAATGGAGTAATTTCCGGTTAGGGTTTTGGATGCAACAAAATAAGAAAAGTGTCTCATTTAATTAAGAAAAAATGAAAACTAATTATGATGGCTAATCAACCTCTTGGTTAGCGCCCCATCACATTTCAATCATATTAGTTTTTTTTTTTATCCAATCAATCCAATTGATTGATTTGCCTAATTTGAATCAATCAATCTAATTAATTGATTTCCCTAATTTGAGCCAATCAATATAATTAATTGATTTTCTTAATTTTCTCCATTTTCATCAAATCTAATTTCATGACCATATTTAAATTCAAATTTTTAATTTGAAATTCAAAATTAGAATTCAAACTAATTTTTTATTTAACATTTAAATTAATTAGATTGCACCATGAATCAAGTTCCACTTGGCCCCTAACGCATATAATTTAATTTTTTTCAAAAACTTTTTAAGATGGAAAGTTTACAATTTTCAAAAGAATCCAAATCATTATATGAATTACACGTGCAAAACTTTCCATAAAATGGCTCTATTTATAGTTGGTTTCCTTAATTTGAGCCAATCATTCTAATTAGTTAGTTTCCTTAATTTTCTCCATTGTCATCAAATATAATTTTACGACTATATTTAAATTCAATTTTCAAATTCAAATTAAAATTAATTAGGTTGAATCATGAATCAAGTCTCACTTGGCCAATGACGCATAAAATTTAATATCTAAAAAAACTTGCTTAAGATGAAAAATTTACACTTTTCAAAAGAATCCAAATCATTATATGAATTACACGTGGCAAAACTTTTCACAAAATGACTCTAATTATAATTTATTTTCTTAATTTGAGACAATCAATCTAATTAAATTGTTTCCTTAATATTTTCCATTGTTATCAATTATAATTCCATGACTATATTTAAATTCAAATTTAAAATTTAAAATTTAAATTTAAATTAATTTTATTAATTTAACATTTAAATTAATTAAGTTGCACCATGGATCAAATCTCACTTAGCCCAGACTAATTTTTTTTAAAAACATGCTTAAGATGAAAAGTTTACACTTTTCAAATTTAAATCATTGTATGAATTACAGGGACAAAACTTTCCACATAATGACTTTAATTATAATTGATTTTCTTATTTTGAGCTAATCAATCTAATTAATTAATTAATTTCCTTAATTTTCTCCATTCTCATCAAATTTAATTTCATGATTATATTTAAATTTAAATTTCAAATTCAATATTAAAATTTAAATTAATTTTATCAATTTAACATTTAAATTAATTAAATTGCACCATAGATAAATCCCACTTGGACAAATGTTGGAGATTGTTAGTTCTTGCTTTGATGTCAATTTCTTCTCCACGAGCTCATATTTTGATTTTCGAAAATGCATTGTTGTTTTCAGTTTTCCAAAAATGTGCAAGAACGACAGTAATGTTTGCCCCAAAATTGTTCCCTGCATTGGTTTTTTCAATTTATTTATTTTTCCTACTAATTTATTGAATATTTTTTGTACGATCCTTTTTCAAGTTTCAGGCCCCCAGGGACTCGGGGAACCGGATCACCTCACCAGGCTTTAGCCTCAGGTACTCGGTTCGAGTTTCTTAGCATCTGTTTAGTTATCCTTGATTGTCATGGAAACTAGGATATTGACTATCTTTTGCAGTTTTGTCTATAGGACCAACAAGTGTAGTATTTTAAAACTAATTTTGTAAACGGGTCATTGAAATTTGCATTCATCTATGCTGCTTTTGGTTTCTTTTTTCAGGACAAATTTAAATTGAAAAAACTTTAACTGGTGTTCGCAATCATCAAATGACTGTCACATAATTGAAGCATAAGACTTATCCCATTCTTAATTACAACTTACAAATTACTTACCATTGTTACAGAAAATTACCATTGTTACAGGAAACGTTGATCGAGCTATTACTGCAATCAAGGAAATGGCGACTACAGTGAATAGACAAACTATTCCTTGTTGCGAGAAGAGCGCCCCTTTCTTTGGCCTCCAAGAATACGAGAAATTTGCAAACCTCGGCTGAATGCTTGGTTGAACAGCATACGGGTCTGAAATTCTGATACAAAAGGAAACCAAGCCAGGAAGGCAACAGGAGTGAACAAAAGCAAACCCATGACAATCTCATAACCACGAGCTAGAGTTTTTACTGATTCCCAAAACCCAGCTCTGCGTACTAGAGGCTTTAATGCTTGGGCAATCTGCAGAATAAAATGAAAACAATAAAAAGGAAAACCACAGCCAAACACGAGCAAGTTGAGGGAAAAAAAAGTAATGCACTTGTACAATAAATCTAACTTTAATAATTTATACTATACTAACATTGATTGCATACAAGCGCTTCGCTAATTTGATGTGCACAATTTCATCCTCTACATTTTTCTAAGTTTATTTCATAGAAGTTAATGAGCTCAATCTCTCTCTGGCTCATATTCAGACATCATTTCATAGATGAGGATATAGCATACACTCCAAGTTAGTAAATTATTTAGTACGGAGAAAAAACAAGGACAGAACATTCACCTGTAGCATTCCCCAACCAGTTGGCATGAAGGCAAGAATGCAAACAACAATGTCCTTCACTGTCATATGAGGAAGGGCAATCAGGGTGACTAGAATCGAGACAAAAGTTAAGAATATCAATCCCTTGATCAGCCGGAAGACAAGTTGAAAATTTGCACTGAATTTCTGCCTCCCAACAGACACCGTCTGATACAATATGGAAAAATGAAAATCAGAAAGAAAGCAAAAATTTGCTAGATAATAAGAAAGAAATGTTGTATGTATTGTAGACTATATAGCACCGACACCGACACATGACACGACACTGTACAACACTTTGACACATTAATTTTAAAAAAATCTGAATTTCAACACGTTGAGATACATTTTAATATTAAATAATATTTTTAATTTACATAATGTATATTATATTTAATATTCAATAATTTAAAAAAAATAAAACTGATGATACCCATCAATTTAACCAAAAAATATTCATATATTAATACAAAGATAATAGTGAGCTAGCCCCAGTGACAAGGTCATGTTCATAAAGAAAATGAGGCAAACCATAAAATAGAGCTTGAGGCCTAATTGAAAAGGGGCGAGGCCCAATTCAATGAGCCCAAGAACACGTATTTCAAAGTTGTGGGTTGCTTCTGCTCAAGCTCCAATCTCTCACAGTTGAGCCATGGAGATTGCAACCGCAACTTCTAGCTTCACACACAACAAACCAATGTTGGCGTTGTCGTCTTCATCTCAAATCACAAGCCCTATCTGAGCCATGGACTCTTACTCCGTGTCTATTAGGAAATCTCTCTCCATCGACTTCGTCGTTACTTTCGTAGTTATCAGCAACGCCTCCTCCCCATTCTGCTCGAGCTCTAGTATCTCACAGTTGAGCCATGGAGAGGTTGCAACTGCAGCTTCTAGCTTCGCACTCAATAAACCAAAGCTGGCGTTGCCGTCTCCATCTCGAATCACAAGCCCTATCCGAGCCATGAACTCTTCCTCCCCCTCTATCAGGAAATCTCTCTCCACCGACTTCCTCGCTCCTTTCGCAGTTATCAGCTGCGCCTCCTCCCCATTCTCTAGCCACAAGCTCCGACCTTTGTGTCTCAATCCAGCCTCGTTTCGTTGTTCCAAAGGCAAAAGAGGTGTAGTTACTATGTTACTCTTTTCCACCTTTTTTCAAAGGAGTTTCACATTTCCACCTTTTTTCACTTTCACGTTCATTTTCATGTGTCGGACACGGTCAAATTCACGTGTTGGATTGGTCAACGTGTCAGGATTGTTGATCATGTGTCGGACACCATGTCAGAGTGTGTCGTGTACATCGACACTTCAAGTTTTTTGAAGTGTCCATGCAACATAGATTGTAGGACTCTAACACTGTCTATATAGACAAGACAGCGAACAAACCTATTGCTTCATTGCTAAGTTATACGAGATACCCTACCACACTGTCCACCAATGAGCAAAGGCTATAGTAAAATGTATACAACGTTTATATTAAGAAATCATACATTACATGAATTTTTTTAACATGTCTTGTAAGATACATAGCAGCTTGTTACTAACCTTGTCAGAGTGTGTCGTGTACATCGACACTTCAAGTTTTTTGAAGTGTCCATGCAACATAGATTGTAGGATTCTAACACTGTCTATATAGACAAGACAGCGAACAAACCTATTGCTTCATTGCTAAGTTATACGAGATACCCTACCACACTGTCCACCAATGAGCAAAGGCTATAGTAAAATGTATACAACGTTTATATTAAGAAATCATACATTACACGAAATTTTTTAACATGTCTTGTAAGATACATAGCAGCTTGTTACTAACCTTCATCACAAATAAAATTAGAAAGATCACCAACCATGATATGCCATAGACCTGTAGCCAAGAAAAGGATATCCATTCAATATGCCAAATTATGAAATAATTCGAAAAAGGGAACAACACGAGTTAAAAACTTACCAAAAAACTTTTTGTTTTCTTCGTAAAACTCATGTGATAAACAAGACCATACTGATAGATAAAAAAGCGTAAAGATAACAATATCTCGGCTATGATTCCGCGTATTCCTGAATATTGGAGATGCTCTTGTTCCTCCTCCCACCAGGATTCCCAACTTTTTTCAGGTGTTACACCTATTCCTCCTTGGATGCTAATCCATTTATTCCAATCAGTCCAATCATCAACAATCTTTTGCCACTCAAACCCAGAAGGATTAAACAAGAAGGGAGCATAAAGCCAGGTGCCCACCATAAACCACATCGATATGGTAATCAAAAGATATGCAACACCACTTCTATACGTATCACCAAAAATTTGGTATACGATAAGCAAAATCATGAGCTCAATACCCTTGACAAAATGGCTACGGGAGTAAAGTCTATAGTTGTTAGCAAATTTAGCATGGAAAACCACAAACCCTCTACCGGTAGGTCTATATTTTGCACCCCCATGAAGCAATGTCCTTCCATAATAGTGAGTCTTTGTCCCAAGCGAAAATGTGAAGAAAACAGGAGCTAGCTGCAACTGCATCAATATGAACTCACTAAGTGCAGTTCGGAAACCCCTTTCCAAGCCAATTTCCATCAACATGGGCAAGGCCATCAAAAACCCAATTTGAACAAAGGACTGAGAAGCAAGAGCCACTTGAAGAGGCTTATTGTCACGAATGGCTTTTTGTGTACTTAAACCTTCTTCAAGGCCGCTAAGAACAAGATAAAGGCGACCATAGAGGAACACATATACAGTGAGAACAGTTATCTGCTCAAAGTTTAAAGAGTAAAAAAAGATCAGAAGTTAGTGAAATAAGAACTAAGTAGGAGTTAACTTTGGTGGTAACTTACAAGAGTACTGAAGTAAAATCCAATTGTGGTGAAATAACATGACAACATCCTAAAGAAGTCAAAACGGTGCCCAAGTCGATATACATCTCGACTCAGTGTTTGCTCTCCGTTGCCATTAGCTATCTTCGCTTCAAACATGGAAATCTGGTTGAGACCCACATCTCTCCCCTTCCCAACTTGTATGTACTCATGATGAGTAACATTTCCTTCCCGGAGTGTAGAGTTGAACCCTGCAAATAACACAGTAAAATTCAAATGGAGATTGTACCTAAAAAGAAAAGGAAAGAATCAAGCATAAAGCAAAGAAAGAGGAGAAATGGGCATCACTTTACCAGCAAAAATATCTTCACTCAAATTGATAACCTTTGAGGCTTTGCTAACACCCCCTCTTGTGAGGTGAAAAAGCCTATCAAAGACATCAGGATGGCCATAGTGGAACCGAACCCTAAATAACCATATAAAATGAAAATGGATTACACATTTCCATAAAAAATATGAGTACCCTAATGGAAAAAAGAAGTTTAATGAAGGCTGAGAAATGGAGATCTAAAAATATAATGTAACAAAATAACTGCACCAATTTTCCTGACATTTATATGCCTATTTTGTTATCGAAGACTACTTAAAGGCATTGATCAGTTAGTACTTGGTCTGTTTTTATTCTATGTACACGGATTGTCACTTTGTCTGTGAATAGCTTGAGCAGGAACTTATTGCATAAAATGTACTCGGATTGGAGAACAGCAAGCAGACCTCTTCTCAAAAGCTTTTCGACATAACAATAGTTTATATTCGAAAGAAGCTAGCAATGGTTAACATTTGAGCTACCACGGGTGAAGATTACATTGGATGATCTTACAATAAAATATGAAACTCCTATGAAATTGCTTTGTGACAACAAATCTTCCATTAGCATTGCTCATAACCCAGTTCAACATAATAGAACAAAACACATTGAATTTCATAGAGGAGAAACTCAACTATGGCCCAATCACGGTTCAGGGGTGCAACTAGCAGATGTGTTAAGTAAAGGACTTCCTGTGGAGAGGTTCCAAGATCTTACCAACAAGTCGGGAATGATAAATATCTATTCACTAACTTAAGAGAGTGTTGTAAAAGTCTCACATCTTTACTATTCCTTACCGCATAATATTCATTGTATATGATTGTAACTTTTGTAAATATTCAGTTTATATAGATTAAACATTGTTTTAGCAAGTAATTATTTAGTTAGGTCTATATAATAGATTGAGCCCATGTACAGAACTATTCAGAAAAAATAATATTTAGTTATTGGTCCAGCTCAATCCACTGCCCATTAAGGATCCCATAGTATTCTGCAATAGAAATGGTTCCAGTTTGGTAGAAAAATTTCTGGTTTTCAATTCATAACAAGTGGCTATATCTTGTAGGGTTCGATGAAGTCCAAAAACATAAGAGTTTTTGAGCGCAATGAAGGAACAACTAGGAAGTCAAAAATCGACTTCAAACGTGGCTGCTACAATGCAAGGCGGACCAAGGTTTATTTTGTAGAAGCGAGCTCTCCTAGATTAGGAGCTAGATACCAACTTGAATGTCGAAATAAGAAAATACTGAATATTTTTTTTAATAATATTATATGAGTTTTGATCTATTATTTTAATATCCCATGAAAATAATAGTAATTTATAATACAATAAAATAATAATAAATATAAATTATAAATTAGTAGTAATAATTATATATATATACAGAAAAATATTTACGCAGTTAATGCAGATAAATTATCTGCATTTACTTCTAAAACGACATCGTTATGGGATTGAAATATTAAAAAATTATAATTATAAAAACTATAATAACCCTGAAAAAAATTAAAATTACAAAAACACTATGATTTCCACCCCAAAACGATATCATATTGGGCTTACTACAGATAACTTATCTGCAATAACTGCAGAAAAAGCGAACCCATATATATATATATATATTATTAGGCCTGATGATAAATTGTGATTATTTGAATTATTAATTGATTGGTATCATTTGATTGGGAATATGATTGGATTACGATGACTCTAACAAACTTAATTTGATTAGATATGATGAATTAGTCATGAGTCAACCTTGAGTCAGTAAATGAGTCAGAGATATTCTGAGCCATAATAAAACTAACAAGAAAAGGAAAATAATCGTAGGAAAGAAAAGGAAATAATTATACGAGACCCCTGAGCCCAAAACTTCAACTATAAATAGAGGCCTAGCCTAACCAAACCAAATCACTTCCAATCTTCAGCATTTCTCCTCTTCTCTTTTTCTCTTTTGCTCCTCTTTCTTCTTTCAAATTTATTTTTACTTTTATTTTATTATTATTATTTTTCTTCGGCTACCAACCGGGCTTCTCTTCCCAAATCGCTTTTCAATCTAGAAATTATCCAAAAACACGGACACCAGATAACCCTAATCCCTAGGTGTTCTTAGGTTAGTTTGGTATTATAGGTAACTTTTAAATTTAAATTATTACATGTAATAATTAGAATTTTTTTGGAAAACTTTATTATTTTAGAAATTATGATTATGTGCGATATATGATATGAAAATTGATTTATGTCCAATATATGGATCTTATTAAATAAATTTGAAAATTATGATTATGATATGAATACTGATTATGTATATGGATCTTATTGAATAATTCTAGAAATTATGATACTTTGGGAAGAGCAGTGAGAAGTGAGAATAACATCTCATACTTTTCAAACTAGGCTTAAGATTTATAAATGTACGAGATATATAGTGTATGAGATATATAGATTCTGAATTAACATTTTAATTTTAAATGTTTACGTCGAATATATTTTGAAATAAGATTATGCTTTAGTCAGCCTTGCACTTGTCCCTGTTACAGGTGCGACGGTAACATTTTCCCAAATTGAATTTTAATTTAGCTTCCGCAATATTTATGTAATATGAATAAATAATTAAATGTTATTTTTGACAATTTCTCTATTATAGGAATATTTTGTTATTGTTAAAATTGTTAGAAATTTTGGGTGTTACAATTATATAAACCTAATTAAATAATTGCTTACCCAAAATAATAACTAATATATAGAAACAAAATATTTACAATAAATATAATGATATACTGTGAATATTTCACCAAAAAAAAATAGTAAAAGATGTGGAAGTTTTACAACAACATCTATGGTCCAACTTGAGAGGAGGGTTAAAGAGTAGTATTTTATCTGTATTAGGTTGCTCAAGCTTCTAGATGTTGTCCAACGAGGATGATCAAGGCATTTATTCGGTGGTCACCACTCACCACCCATGTCACTAGACTCAAATCCACTAGTACTGGCCACGTGATTTTTTTTTTTTCTGTCCCGTGCATAGACCATAATTTCCCTACTCATCTTTTTAAGTCATAGACCTCTTTGTAACAAGAAAAACAAAAAAGAAAGAAGCACAAGAAAGAGAACTTACTTGAGTGGATTAGCCAACAATCTCTGACCAATTGTCACAAAACTGGTCTCCTGATTTGACATGAACCATGCAAGAGAAGAAACACTGAAATCTCAGAGCAAAACAATAGTCAGGGACACATAAATTATGAAATTTTAGTTACAAAAGAAAAAAAATTAATCAGCACAAAATATAGATAAATATAAGAAAAAAAATGCTTTTACCTTCCAGTAAATATATGCTCCCTAAGTCCAAGAATGCTTGGGAACCTCACCCCATCATGCTTCTTAAGAAATTCTTGCAACAAATTTCTCATTTTTAAAGCTTCTTCCATGTAGTTGTCCTATTAAAAAGACAACTTAATCACATGGAATGATATCGGACCTAACAACTTTAATCTCTTGTCATACAAGTATCATACCTGGTTCATATCTATTGTTTGCAAGCCTTCTCCTCGAGTGAAAATGATGGCATGATTCTGATTTTCCGGTTTACCCTCACCCAAAATAGCTGGTCCAGGAAGCTTTATTTTATATATGACCTGATTAAGACAATCAAATGGAGAGTATGAACCAAGACATGATTGATGAACGAAATATTATGGAGTGGAAAAGAATGTTGGCTTATGCAACAATTCAAGGCCTGAATAGTTGGCTTATGGAAATAATATTAACTATTTACTTCCTAGCTTGAAATTACAAAATGGGAAACCATTATTTCTTTATAAAAGTTAGATTACATATTATTACGCTTATAAGTTATATTGTTATACAATCACAGGATAATTATAAATGTTCACAATAATAATTAAACATAAAAATAGAATATTCATATACGAATGTAAACTAAAATGAGTGGCTAGGATGTTAGCTTGTCAAAAGCTGAACCCAACATTACAATTAGACCGACATTGGGCACTGTTAAAGCCTGATAAAAACGAGTGTTTGATAGAAACCGTGTGTCTAGACGCTTGATCTGTTATCAATCAATAAAGTATCAAGGAGTTAACTAAAAACCGTCAACTACGAATCTACAATAATTCATATACTTTGCTAACAAAAACAAACTTATTCCACCAGAATTATTATTTTCAATTAAATTGAAAATTTTAGTTAAAACGAAAGTTAGGATAAATTTTTTAAATCAAGAAATATTTAAAACATAAATAATTCGAATTCAAACACAATCTTTTGCAATCCCTGAAATTTCAAAAAAGTCACATTTATTATCAATAATCACAATATGATTATTGATTTTTCTTTTTCTTTCCGTATTCCGAAAAAGGACTGCCCCCAAGGGGATGGAATTTTCTTGCACAATCAGGGAAAAAAATGAAACGTCAAATTGTCATATTATTAATAATAAATGTGAATTTTTAATTTTCTCAGGGATTTCAAAAAATTGCATCCAAATGAGAATTATTTATTTTGTTTTAAATATTACTTGACTTTATGAATATATATGCCAGTTTTCAATTTAATCCAAAATAATAATGTAAATTTGATCAATTTATCAAATAATTTGTTTACATGTGAGCATTTTTTTCAGCAAACTAGGAAAGAAATAAAATAATAATGAAGTTCTCATTATTGACAATCAATTTACATTTTTGAAATTGCAGTGATTTCAAAAAATCATCAAACAAGAATTATTTATGTTCTTAATTATTGACTCAATAAATTTCATGTCAATTTAGTTAATTTATCAAAATAATTATTTGCATGAGTTTTCTTTTCTCGTCAAATTAGGAAAGAAAAATAAATCAATCGTAAAATTGTCATTAATACTAGTAATTATTAGAATATAGGAGGAACGGTGTTATGCTACGTGGCAAAACAACCCTGCTCGTGGGATCAATGGGATTGAAAAAATGTAGTATTTAGGGAAATAATTCCCATCTCGTGGCATATTGGTAAAAAATTATGAAAAAAAAGTGGCATATTGGCAGTTCTGCCCAAATTGAGGAGTGTGAAGTTACGAAGTCAAGTTTGTTTTGGTTATTTTGCATGTGGGTGCTTCTTCAAGGGATTTGCTATTTTCTCATATGCAAAGAGTTTGGCAGCCTTGCTGCATTTTTAGTTTTTTGGTTCTATGTTGCAGATAAACTTTGCTGTTTTAGAGTGGAGGATTTTATATCCTCCTATGGTTGTATTTTCCCTCCTTTATCTGCAATAGAAACCTCTTTTTCTATCAAAAACAAATTACTAGTAGCAAAAAGGATGGAAGAATTATTTACAGCCTTTATTTATCAAAATCCACATACCTGGTCCAAATATTGCACAGGCTCTGTCTCTGAAGGACTAGTGGATTTTGGCATAGCCTTCACCAAGCAAGAGTAATAAACCTTGTTGATTTTTTTTGGTCTCTCTTTGCTAGGTTCCTCAACCTCATCAATATAGGCAACTCGAAGTGAAGGATATCTGCCAAATAAAAACATATGAACCATTTAATAGGTACACCAAACATCAAGCCAGTACTGTTAACCTTGGACACTTACCTTGTCATAAGCCTCAATATGTCCTGTGCACGAGCAGCACCAGATCGCTTGTCAATCCCATATTGTTGGCACGATACCACGTATGAGAATTTCATATCAGCTACTGCTTGACATTGTGTCCACAATGTCCTTTCCCCCTTTGAGTTATCATCTGAATTTTCTATTGCTTTATAGCCTTCCATCAAATCTGCCCATTCACAATGTTTCATTCAGGGAAAAAAAAATAAAAAAATTCAAGCAACAAATTTCATTGACTAATAATTTCTCAACTAAATTACAAGCAACTAACAAAAAATCATTTAATCATGAACAGTCACCTTCATCTTTGGCCATATCAAGAAAAGCCTGGAGCTCCAAAGCTTTTCTGTAGTACATCATGCCTCTAACTGCATCAGTATGAATACTTCAATCAATTGCAATGGTAAGCATTAAGCAGTTGACATTCTAGGGTAGTACATAAGTGTAAGGAATTTGCATATAAACTTGTGTTTGTGTGCAAGTGAGAGAGAGAGAAAGAACCAGTTCTGGTCAAAGTTTGGCCTCTGTATGAAGCCCAGCGACGAAGTTCTTCTTCTAACTCATCAGATTCAATACTTTTAAGTTCCTCTTCGCTGGAACAATTCACTCGCTGAAGAAAGTTGTTCCACTCATCTGTGTACCAAAAACCAAAAAATACCAAGAAAATGCATTGATACCCATCCCTTGAACTTTCACAGTTAAGCAACATATGAATTTATGGGTAAGGGTGAACCTGGAAATATCTTTTGCAAGTAGAAGAGAATTGAAACACCATCTTCGTTGGGTGATTCCAACTCAGGCAAGGAAAAGAGAACCTCTTCTGTGTAGTATGGTGTTAAAACCCTGCAAAATCCATAACGCAAAATATTAAAATAAGATCTACGTGCACCTAAACTATAAGGACTTTTTTCTTTTTAGAAGTAGTTCAGTCTCAATTCATATACATACCCATTAAATTTATAATTCCATGGGGTAAAATTTCAAGCTGAAATTCTAAGAAAAAAATTAAGACAACTTTCAACCATAAAAAATTTAATTAGTAGTACAATCTTTGTTTCTTCCTTTGGCCATCTTCCATGAATTTTTTATTCCTAAAAGCACACTATGACAAGCAAACTAAACCATACAATAAAATATGTCTTGGCTTTCACAAAATTAAATATTCCATAAAAAGTTTAACCACTAAAACTTGTCATATAGGTACTTTATAGATTTAAAATCTTTAAATGCTTCACTTACAAATTTATGGCATAAGTATACATAAATGGTGAGAAAACAAACAATATGTTACATAGTTTGAATCTTGGGTCAACAATATTGCATTGAAAGGAATAGATTAACATAATGTAAATTGCATTTTGGAAAGAGAGTTTCTGCTAGCTTTAACTTAACTGCTTCACAACTTCTATCAGAAAAGCATGGAAGAAATAGGGCTAAAAGAAAGCTTACGAGAATGAAAGCATATTGCGAACTTTGGGTGCGGTAGGCATATCCATAAACAGTGAATTTGAGAAAAAAGAAATACGCCTTTTGGCTTCTAAGTTAGATGGTACATCCATGGCAGATTCTTTTGTCGTAAGCAGCAAGTAAAGCCTATTAATCTACAAACATAAAATGGAGGTAAACAGGTCATCAGATATGCACTTCACTATTCAAACTCTGAGCAGAATAATTCAATTAGTAACAAACCTTCTCCGTCCAAGCTTCTGTAACTACTTCAATCGGAAACCTGATAGCCCCTTCAGATGCAAATAACTGGTGTTGTTGCTCAAGGAAAAGCATTCCATCATGTCCTGATCCACCATGGATTGAATCTACCAAGCTATCCAAGCAAAAAGATACAATCATAATCACAGAAAGAAGAAGATGCCCTTTAAAGAAGTAGACATTGGTATCTATGTATCATCACCTGAATATATGATCCTCCATCATTATATCTCTCGTCACCACCTCCAGCATGTCCTGGAATAGAATCACAACTTGGTCCCTGTTTTCATGCTTATTGTCTAACTGCAATAACCAAAGAGCTGGATAAGCTATTGACAAGCTACATATTACAAACTATAATGTACTCAAATTTGAAAGGGTGTTCAAACATTACCAAATATTTGATTAGCTCAACAAATTGCCCATAGAGGCTAGGAAGTGCACTCAGTCTGAATTCTCTTATTAGGTCATTAGCTTCAATATGTTTGTCTACCTCAGAAAAAATGTATTCAATAACCCTGAAATAAAAGGTACCAACAAATTCATATAAACAAAGAACCATTCAGAAATCAGAAGTTGTAATGATAAAGCATCCAAATTGAGGAAGCTAGTCGCTTCAAAAAGTTTTACTACCAAAGAAAATCATTCAGAAAGTATTGTTACACACAAACCACCACATTATACTGCATTGATAGACTTACTGTTTCTCACGGTCACCTTGAACCAAGTACTTAACAATGCTCTTAAATGAAGCATAGCACTCCCGAACAGCACAGGACATATAGTTGTCAAGATCAATTCTTTTTCTCAGCTCTCGGTCCTTTCCATTGCTGTCCTTAGCCATATCCAATGCGATTGGAATCTATGGAGCACATACAGAATTGCTTAATGGACATGAACGTAGGAAAGTTTCAAAAATAAATCAAAATAAATAACCTTGCTGGCAAGTAGAAATGGAGGCCATTGGATAAGGTCCAACTCACGATCAGCCCAATAGGGTACAAGCAAAAGGTCCATTTCCCTGAATAGTATAACCACCTCAGCACATTATTGTCAAAAAATACGGTACTCTATCTAGGGAGAGAAGATCATAAACCAGAAACATAAATGTATCCCGCAGATCACCTATTACTGATAAGATCTTCCTCTCTAAAACTAGTGATTATTTGGTTCCACAGTTGTGCAAATCTTGCAGCTTCTTTATCTTTGTTAGATGGGATCTGCATCAATAAGCCAAGGTAATGTAATTTGAAGTAAAGATGCTCTAATTTTCAACCACAAGCTTACGAAAGTGATGATAAAATGATTAACCTGATCAAATCTGCTAGATAAAATGGCTTTCAATCCCTTTTTCCTTGGCTCACTATTTTCCTCTGGGATCAAACAGTCATTGAAGGCACCGGGCAATGATTCAAAACGAGATCTAAGCATTCCCAGTGTCCTTATCTGAAATCAGTAAACAATGAAATGATTGCCAATGTTTGAAAAAAGAAAAACTGATATATGTTCAGCATGGAATGATGTAAAAAATCTCAGGAACACACAACTTCTTTGATAAACAATTCATTCTTAAAGCTGGAATCCCTAAAACACAACAACCCTGATGCACCCTTATCTATTATAGTACTTTTACTTGAAAGTTGGTTAGTTTCTTATTGGACTCTTCAAATAATGATATGTTCTTTTCTTAACTTCTCTTCTTTAAAATTTCAAATTCTCATTCAATCTAATCATGCATATCCTCATTTCAATGTCAAACACCTCTCTTTTACTCTATGTTTTCCTAAATTTTAGCTGAAATTAAAAAACCATGCAGTGCAAGAGATACTCACCAGTTCTACCAGTGCAGGAAAACCAGAGACTAAACCAAACAAAAACTAGAATATTCAACATGGAAAAAGATATCCCAAGACCCAAACAACTAAGTTCCAAAATCCCAAAATACGAATAAATAAACCATAAATCCCAAATAACAAAGTCTAACTATCCATAATATAATAATCAGAAGTATCATCTCATTGTACGTGTTAAAACCAAAAGAGCAAAGAAAACAAACAACACACAACCCCTATAGATGATGGTGCAGCATAAATGAAACTGGCCACAAGAAAATTTTAGTAGAAATAAAAGCAAATAATAACAATAAAGCACTATCATTTTGTAACAAACGAATGTGATACCCAAAGAATATGAGAACTATTGAAATATGAAAAAAATGGTTTTTTCTGAATTGTTACACACTTATAGGGTATATATACAAGAGTGTTAGAGATATATAAAACCATTAATATAGCCTAACACACAAGTTCAAGCTTTTGGGTTAAATTGGTTCTTTACATGGTATCAGAGCCTCGGTCTCACGGGTTCGATCCTCATCGCTCCCCACTTTCTCTTGTGAAATTTTCTTAATACAGGTAAACTGCGCCTGATGCATCATCCACCTTTCAAGCCCAATGAGCTCTCTTGTGAGGGGGGCGTGTTAGAGATATATAAAACCATTAATATAGTCTCACCCACAAGTTTAAGCTTTTGGGTTGAATTGGTTCTTTACAAAGAGTAAACGAGAAAAAATGGATAAGAATGACTCAGCAATGAGTCATCAGCCCTATCCTATCTAATCACTAATTAATAGGAAATAAAAGCGAAAAGATTTTAATCCTAATTTCCTCCACTCAAGTTGGGAGGTATATTTGATCATTCTCAACTTGCCAATTAGGTCTTCAAAGGCTGGCCGGTGTAGGCACTTAGTCAGGATATCTGCAGTCTGCTCTTTGGTAGGAATATACACCATACACACATTTCCATCATCTAATTTTTCTTTGATAGTGGCGATCAACCTCCACATGTTTTGTTATGGTGAACTAGATTTTGAGCAATACTGAGAGCAGCCTTATTATCACAATACACTCTGACAAGTAGAGAAAAAGATATCTCCAATTCGTGAAAGAGTCTTAACCAAATTCCTTCACAAATACCATGGGCTAAAGCCCAAAATTCTACTTCTGCACTACTCCGGGAAACAACTATTTCTTTCTTACTTCTCCAGGTCACAAGATTTCCCCAGAGATAGAGATATATAAAACCATTAATATAGCTTCACCCACTAGCTAAAGCTTTTGGGTTGAATTGTTTCTTTACATGGTATCAGAGCCTCGATGTCCCGGGTTCGATCCTCGCCACCCCATATTTTTCTTTGTGGAATTTCTTAGCACAGGTAGGTTGTGCCTGATGCATCATTCACCTTTCAAGCCCAATGGGCTCTCTTGTGAGGGGGCGTGTTAAAGATATATAAAACCATTAATGTAGCCTCACCCAACAGCTTAAGCATTTGGGTGAGGGCTTTTTAATGGTTTATACTATTCTATAACACACCTCCTCACACAAGAGCTTATTGGGCTTGAAAGGTAGATGATGCATCAGGTCCAGCCTATCTATGCTAATAAATTCCACAATAGAAAGTGAGGAGCGGTGAGGATCGAACCCGTGACACAGAGGTTCTGATACCATGTAAAGAACCAATTCAACCCAAAAGCTTAAGTTTGTGAGGGAGGCTCATTAATGATTTATATATCTCTAACAGCCACCTCACATGAGAGCCCACTAGGCTTGAAGGGTGGACAATGCACAGGCCCACCTACCTGTGCTCAGAAATTTCACAATAGAAAGTGGGGGGCGGTGAGGATCAAGCCCGAGAAATAGAAGCTCTGATACCATGTAAAGAACTAAATCAACCCAAAAGATTAAGCTATTGGGTGAGGCCACATTAATAGTTTTATATATCTCTAACAAGCTTTAACAATGGCCGGACTTTGAGTTTTCCGGCGATGTGCCGCCAGTTTATGATCGCAACAAAAGATGCTAGGAGAAGATCTATCTAAATCATAACTATGGAGCAAAATGAACTCCAATTCTACCATGTTCGGAACAAATTTGAAATATATATACATACATACAAGTCACTCCACAAACATCTTAAGTGCACAGCATATTAGTATAAAAATTCATAAACCAAAGGAAAATCTTTAAAACCATAGGATAGAAACATTATCGCTTTTACAGCTTTTTAATACGACGACAGATGTAACTTGAAAAGAAAATAATGAGGTAAACATATGGTATACCCTCATAAGGAGAATCAAGGAATGTTCAATGATTATATCCAACCAAACAGAAATGACTGCCTCTATGGATAGAAAATTATTGCATGAAGAACTGCCCAGCTATCAGGGTAAAAAGGTCAGCTGAGGAAAGAATTTGCAAATATCATATAGAAAAATGCATTCACACTTTAGATTTCCAACCAAGTCCAAAATATACAAACAATAAAAAAAGCAACAAAAATAAAAGATCCAAAACAAACCACTAAAAAAGAGATCATAGGAGTGGGCAATCTACTAACCTCTCCGAGGCGACGGAATGCCCCATAAATACCACCAAATAAAGTAGAAAATATGGCATACCAAATTTGGGTATCCATGAAGTATACCTGAGAAAAAAAAGGGTAGATCATAATGTAATATACATTAAAAGAGTAACTGAATCAGGTAATCAAAACACATACCAGAATAATTGGAGCCCAGAGTGCAACTACAACACCAAGATTTTTTCGAGCTGCATAGCACAAAACTTATAAATTCATTTGTGCAAAAATGAAATAAAATGAAAAATCCAAGTGTTCGAGCTTATTACCACGGGGAAAGAATTCATGCCACTGGAAAGTCGAGATTTTTACACTCATTATAGATTTTGTAGGTCCCACGAGAGGTTTTATCTATAATAAGAATGAAAGATACAGACCGTTCAAACAAGTAAAACTAATCAATTATTTAAAAGAAACAAGGATTGCTAGTGTGGTCTAGGTTTTGTAGTAAATGATAAAGATAGTTATACAAGCAAAATTAGTTGATTCTTTTAAAGAAACAAAGATAGCTTGTGTGGTATAGCTTTCTAGGTCCCACCAGAGGTTTTATCTTACAGAAATATAAAGAGTACCACAACCACTCTATTAAATCTCGACTAGAAAGGGTAGGGGTGAGGGCAATCCTTATACGCAGTCTTACCCTTTCATATTAGTAAAGAGAGACTGTTTTCCGGATTCGAACCCGTAACCTTTCAGTCATAAAGGAACAATTTTACTAATGCTCTAAACTCGCCCTCTTTAAATAATGCAAAGATACAAACTGTTAAAATATGAAAGATTTTTTTTTTTACATAAACAAGGTTGGCTATAGCAACAGACAGACAGTAGAACAAGTTAAATTAAATGATTACTATAAAAGATATGGTTGAAAGTTCAATCAAATTTACAATGGTGGTTTATCAAAAATACAAGATCCAAGACAGGATGATTAATACCCAAATAAAAAGTTGCACATATTCATTCCCACAATTGTGGGAAACTCTGGAAATGAATACGAAAAAGTAGAGGAGATTACAGACTTATCCAAAAGTCATGAATGAAAAGGAATCACCTCTATATAGTAACTGAACGCTAACTTTGTAATTATAAGGAGAACCCAAAACATCGTGTACCTGAAATTATAATCGATGACACATTAAGATCAGATTCCTGGTAAAGTTACACCATTCACAACAAAGAAACTTTTTAAACTATAGATTCTTACTTGAAAAGGGAAAATATGCTCTCATGCATCCCCCTACCAACATAGAGACGAGGCTGCAGATTATAAAGCATCAAAACCACAAAGTTAGAATCTGTATATCTGAGTTGCAACGGCACTAAACAACTGTTGTTTGGTGAACCAAACTAAAAGATATAGATACAAAACAAAGTTGTCATATCACCTACCTGTGACCACCACATCATTAGCATTACAATCCTATAGTTCGACCTCTCAAGAAAACGACGAATGAGCGGGAACAAAAACAACATGGCAGCTAGCATATTTGGTGACAAGTATATAACAACAGCCATAATAAACAATGAAGGTGAACTTGAATTGCTTCCGAACCAACTTTGGATGGTTTGAGCAAAGCCAGGAGGATTGTCCCAGGCATTAGCATAAGTTACTGATAGAACAATCACCCATGCAGCAGCTGAAACAACTTTTAGAATGTATCTTAACTTAACATGCATTGACATACTTCGTTGTGCTTTCCAACTGAGGATCACATCTAGAATAGCTGTCGACATGAACATAAAAAAGGAATAGATAACCATAAGCATCCTGCACTTTATGAAATGACAAGATTGTTTCAAACAGGAAAAACCTAAAGGTTAAAAGGTTTCAAAAAGAAAGTACGGTACTTTGTGAAATTTTGCTACTTGCACATATTGGCTGCTTTCAGTTATAGTATAATGCTACTCATTGCAACCAGAGATTCTGACTAACAAGATAATCTTATTCAGGCAAGAGTAGAAAAGTCCAACTGCATAATGCATTGGACAAAGAATCCTCCAAAAGCAACAAAACCCAAGACATTAACTACTAACTAAAGTGTATACTTACTCAAAAGAGCCATCATTTTCCCCCAGTAAATCAAAGAAATATCTCTTACGTAACCATTACCATATAATACACTTTGGATAAAAGTACTAGATGAAAGAATTTAGTTTTGACTTCCTAGAGGATATATTATCCAATTTAGCATGACTGTAATACCCCAGGGTAAATAGTAATTTATGATAATAATAAATTAATAATAATATCAATTTATAAATTAGTAGTAATAATAATAATGTAAATTTATATATTTTATATATTTATATATATATATATATATATATATATATAGTATTAGGACTAATGATAAATATATCAATTTATAAATTAGTAGTAATAATAATAATGTAAATTTATATATATTTATATATATATATATATAGTATTAGAACTAATGATAAATTGTGATAATAATTATTTGAATTATTAATTGATTGGTCATATATAGCAATTTATGCATTTAATGATATTATCATTTGATTGGTAGTGTGAATGATTATTTTGGTAATAATTAAGAACATAATAATAGTATTTATCCCTATGCATATCATAACATTAAATGCATTGTATTAGGATGAGTCAGCATACTTCATTTGATGGATGAGAATGAGTCAATCATGAATTAGCATACTTTATTTGATTAGATAAGATGAGTCATCTATGAGTCAGAAATATCCTAGCCAATAAAAGGAAATAAATTCTACGAAGCCCATATCTTAAGCTCAAAACTTCAGCTATAAATAGGGGCTCAGACTAACCAAACCAAATCACTTTCAATCGTGAGCATTTCTCTTCTCCTCTTCTCCTCTTTCTTTTATTTCAAATTTTTATTTTATTTTATTTTGTTATTTTTCTTTGGCTACCAACCGCGTTTCTCTTCCCAAATCACTTTTCCTTCTATAAGTTATCAAACACGGAGACAGGTAATCCTAATCCCTAGGTGTTCTTAGATTAGTTTTGTATGAAAATTTTATAGGTAATTTTAAATTTAAATTAATACATGTGGTATTTAGAGTATTTTTGGAAACTTTATTATTTTGGGAATAAATAGAGATAATGAATAAATTATTATATTTGATGATTATTTTCGGATAGGAAAAAACAACATGCGCCATTTCATCTTCCTCTGCGCAAAAAAAGTCAGATATTGGTACTATTGCTTTCAACAGGATTCAACAAAAGTACTTTTGTAAATTCTCCCCATATTCCCAACAATATTTATCACCAACCAAACATATACTCAGGAATCTTAAACCAATATTCCCGTAATATTTTGGCCTACCAAACAGCTTTTTGGTAATATTCCCGGAAAACTATTTTTCTTACCATATTCCCAGTAATCGTGATTCCCGAATAAAAAAAATTTATCCTATACCAAACGCCCCCTTAGTTAAACTTTAGTCTTTTGTAACATTTCCCAAATTTGGTTAATTTAAATTTCGGAGTTGTTTATGATTTTAGAAATTTTATGTTATTATAAATTGTTAGAAATTTGGGAATCTTACAACGACCTTTTCCTTTCAATTAATGAACACTATTTTATCAAAATTACACAGCCTGTAGGCTAGCCTATAGTCATTACATATTCCTATCAAGGAGGTCACTTGTGAATTGGGAAAAATTTTAGGATTATAAAAATAGGAGAAGAATGCTTCCAAAACCCATCATATTTTCTCCACTAGTAAATTCTAGCACCATTTTTTCAATCTTCTTCACTGGCTCTCTCTACTCACTTCACTTGTCTATAGAAACTGTACTGTCTTGAAACATTTTACAAGAGCCTGTTTAATAGCAAACAAAACCCAAAAACTTTCACTGAATTAATCTTCATCCGGCCATTGGTACTATTGCATGCTAGACAAGCATCAAGATCAGAAGAACAAATGGCTCCAGAATCAAGGTCAAAGTGCAGTAGGCTACAATTTTATACAGCAACATAATCTAATATATACGAAAAGGATAAAACTGGTGATCGGATAGCATTTGCCAGCAATATATATGCTCGTAAAATTGGCTATCACGTACCTTGTCCAACCTTCAATATAGCAGCTGTTATAAACACGCTAAGAACCTTCTTGAAAACATCAGCATTAAAGATTGCACTTGGATCTCCAGACCCATTCCAAGCAACAATAATCATAGCCTAATGACAAATTAGCTCTTTCAGAGGTGGATCTCATTTAGCATGACATTAAAGGGAAAAATCACTCACATGGAGGTAGATGGGCAAAACAAGGCAAAAAATATCAATACCTGTAAGCAGAGAATGAAAAAACTCCACATGCGATCAAAACTTCTGAAAATATGCCAAAATGACCTTATCTCAACAAAGTTCGCCTTTCCAACCCATTTGTCCCTATTAACTGGCTTGCTATCCTGTAAATTTAAGTTAACAGAAAGGCTTAAAATTCAGTGGCACATATAAGTTTAAGGCTTTCAGCAGTAACTATTTGAATCTACTCGTATATGATAGTGAGGATTATAAAAAGCACCCATTCAACATTTTAAATCAGTATGATAATCAAGCACATAAGACATTCTTCCCATTTTCAGCCAAACATTAAAGCCTAGAACTATTGAATTTAAATATCATAACCAGTTATCAGTCAATATATCATGCATATATACATCAGTAATCAGTCAATTTTGGAAACAACTTTTTCTCTCCAAGAAATAAGTTTTATAAAACATAAAAGTACCCAATTAATAAAATAAAATCTAAGTTGAGGATGAAGATTGAGAAAATAAGAATCATTTCCTTTAAAAGCTTTATCACATTAACTACAACAAGTTGGCTTTCACCCAGAAGGAAATTCAAAGAAAGCCTAAGTATCATACTTCACCAAACGTGTCATAAAAGCAAATGGTATCTCCATTCACTTGCAAATAAATTTCAGAAATGCTCAACTCTTCTATGAAAAAATATAGCACCAATGTAATAGCACTACAACTAAATTATGAGGGGTGTTATATTAGAATCTCTTCAGCAGCTGTAAGAGAATAAGCTTACTCAGAATAATTTAGTCTTGAAACTACAAACAGAATCTCCTAACTATTTCTGACGTATGCAACAAACTCTAAAAGAGTAACAAGGTCGGTAACTGCTTCTAACAGAATCAGTTACAAACTCTAATAGATTCCAGGTCCAAAAAGTCTAGAACCATGTAAAAGTTCAGAGAAAATAAAATCATAAGTTTCAGATCTAAAGACCCTGTTTGAATACTGTTTCTAAAAACAGTTTTTTTGTTTTCAGAACAAAAAAACAAAAAAAAATTGTTTGACAAGGCCTGTTTTGTAAAAAAAGTAAAATTGTAACTTTTTTTTTTAAATCAAATTTAGAGAACACGTCTGAGTTGTATTTGTTTTGTGTTTTGATTTTTAACTTTCAAAACAAAAAAAACACAGAAAACATCTATTTCCATAACTATTCTACAAAATAGTTTTAAGAACAAAACAACTAGAACACAATCAATCAAACCCAAGATTTCTTCTCTCTTTTCTTTCGCACTCTCCCTAGATTTCTCTCTTTTTGTTGTGTTTCCCCTCCATGTTCACCATCAACAGCAGCTATCAAATAATAGAAGTAAGGCTGATTTCCCACTACGTCCACATGGGAAAGCATCAGCCTACCATGCTCTGGAGCATATATACTGAAAAATCTGTCTGCAAATGATCCCCAAATATATAAATTCCCCGGAATTCCCACAGGCCCATATTGAGAGAAAATAAATGTTTATAATGGGTAACACAGTCAGAAGATGAGAGAGACCACAATCAATGCTTACATTAGATTTGTCACTATTTTGCTGCTCAACTGGCAGGCTAAAGAAATCAGCATCAGCACGCATTGGCCAACCAAGCCGAAAACAATCAGCTGACCTATAATTGCAATTAAAAACTAAAACCCAGACAGGCATAAATAATAAACAGTAAAGGACCAAAAAAAAAAATGAGAAACGGCTAATTATACCAGAAATATTCATTTAAATCATCATAGTTCCTCCATTGTGAATGCTTTGACCTCCCCCTTTTGCTCCGTTCAGCTTCCTATTGAGCAAAGCAATTATCAATTTTTTTAAGAGACATTATCAATAATATGAATATCATATGTAGTGTGTGCTGACAAACATAAATGGAGGAAAAGAAAATAAACAATGGCAGAAAGCACCTTTGCAATCACATCATATATGGGGGTTACAACTTTCCTTAAGAAAGCCTCCTCTTCACCTCCATAGGCTGGCTTGACATTTTCTCCCGTCATTGGACTAACATTGCCAGCAAGCATACCATACAATTCAAAAGCCATCTACAAGAAGCACCATAAAAAAGAACCCAAAGCATGTCAACATTCAACAATGCAGTAGGTTACCAAAAATATTTCATTCAATACAAACAATGTCAGAATTCAGAAATGCCAAAATCATATGGACAAACAAATGTACGTGTTAGAGAAAAAAATTTCTTGGGCCTCTATGACCAAGTGATAAGAACTAAGAAGTTCTATTCATGCTGCCACATTCTTCAAGATAAAATGTTATGCATAGCAATCCAGGAAGGGAGACGCTATCTGTCTGAAAAGTATATTCCCACAGGAATATACTCAAGTAGAAGTAGGGTGGTTATTCTTAGATGACAAGTCAGTTAGTTTGTTGGAAGTCAGGCGGTAAACAGGGGTAAGGGTATACAAAGAGTCTATCTCCATTAGGAAGGCATCTTGGTTGTATTGCAGATTGACGGAGAAATCTGTGTGTAAAGGGGAGTGCCCTTGAGATGAGCTTGCTCTTGTATTCTGTCCTTGTACTTTTTCCTGTTAATCAATAAAGAATCATTCTTTCTTTCATTTCCTATTTTTTTCTTGTTTATATTGGATCTTGCCCTGTAAATTCTTCAACCCCAAACCCAAAACCAAAACATGAAATGAGGCTTGTGCATTGTCAAAAACTCACCCAAAACGCTATTATATGAGAGGGCATGCTAGAAATACAAAAATAGTATTGGACCTGCACTAACAGCTTGGGCTTTTCGGTTAGTTGGTCTTTGAAAATTTCTATACACGAGAATTTAGAGAATTTCCCTATCTGCTCGACTCATATGACAATATCACTAGGAAATAAAAAGAAAGGTTATCTGCATTAATTTTTAGTGCTAAATGACTCAAGAAGTATAGGGAATTTGCCTTGTTTCTAAATTACACCTTGGTTAAAACATCAACTAACACAAACTCTTTTTCTATTTTATTTTTTTCCAGTTAAAAGACACGTATTTGCAAGTTCATTTAATATGAATGTAATCTACAAAGCTCTTATGAAGCCATTTGGTAAGGGCTTCAGAATTTTTTGGGCCTAAAATGAGGACTTTGCAATTGGAACAGTTAAAACATGTTTGAGCTTTAATAAAAAGCGCTTTCACATTCAAAAGATATAGAAATCTGCAATTCAAACTGTTCTAACTAGAGAACAGTGTTAATACAGCTCACAAACACTCCATTGAAATATCCTTAGAAATATCTACTTAAAGCTGAGACCTAGACTAGAAATGCTCATATATAGATTGGACAGGGTTTTGAAAAGTTTATGCCGGGAGAACAAAATATTTTAAAAAATAAAAATAAAAAATAAAAATATAATGAGCCAAGACATTGAATGACAGAGCAAGGCTGCATTGGGGACAACGACCAATGGGCCAAGCTGCAGCCAGGACAAGGTATGACGGGCCAGATTGCAACTGGGATATCCTCAATGTGATCAGCATTGAAAAAGAAACGGAAATCTCACAAAAAAATTTCGGCAGCGGATGCAGTGGATGATGGTCGGCAACAAACAGTGGCTAGCAGCTAGGACAGTTGCCAGAGAAACTTCACAGCAAGACACATCGGAAACCCAAATGGTGACACAGTTTTCAGATGGATTTTATCACCGGGTGGGCAGTGCTTCCACCAGGACAAATAGAATTGCCTCTCATCAACCTGGCTCTCAGGTTGAATAATGTGAGGCATATGTTGAAATACATGTCTATTACATAGACTGACTATAACAAATGCATAACAATAAATTAACAAAGTTGGACTGCATCCCTCGCAATATTATCAACCTGCTTACAGTATTCCCAACAACTCCAACTTGGCAAACTGTTAATGGGCCAAAGTCCAAACCCAGGGGGTTTTATCAAGTTAAAATATATGGAACAAAAGGGTACAAGAAGACTGCAGCAAAGAGGATAAACGGGACATCAAGGATAACACGATCAAAAAAATTAAGGAAATAGATTTGAAATCTATGTTCCTAGGTAGATCAAAGGGAAAAACATAGACATAAACATGCGGGCATGGGTACACACGCATGCACACACAAATTTGTTAGCGAATTTTTGTTTGACAACGGATTTGAATATCCAATAGCAACTCCATTTTTAACTCATCAGCACAAATGTATCAAAACATATACAAAAATTAAAACAAGATGAAGCCAAAAAAAATACTCTTAACAACCTCACTTGGAACTTACACAACTATAAAAATAGAGTGCTGGAATAGTAAATAAACATCATAGGTCCGTTTTTAAGTTACAAAGCTTACATGGTGATAGATATAGCAAAGGCATTCTGGCATGAATCTTAGGTTGGCAGCTTCACCCCATATTAGAAGATACAGACCCATATATAGTAATTTACGCTGCTGCACTTCCTGCTGTATGGTTGGCAACCTGCAATATGCATCCATGAGATATGTTGCATGAGAAGCTGAAATAAACATATAATGAAAAGCTAGATAACAAGAGTTAAAAGAAGCTGCAAATAAGAATCCAGATTCAGAATTGAAAGTCACAACTAAATTTAAGAGCCTATATACTGATTTAACATCATGAAATAAACTGTACGACTAAAATAGAAAAACAAGATTAAAATGTTTCTAGTCACCATATGTAGTACAAAAGCTCCTAGTCAACAAAAGAGAAGTTATAAAATCTTCCGACATTATGAGATCAGAAACTCTCACCAAAGGCTACTCTTCCGACCCAAATACTTGCACCATTTTTTGTAATTCTTGAAAAGTTTCTTCATCACTTCTGTCAGTGCACGTTCATCCAACTAAGCAAATAATATGTAAAAGTTACAAGCAGATTTAACATAAATCAATATATGAATATTCTAATGGAAAGAAAAAGATTAGTTAAGTATATGGTTTCCAGACGAAGATATATTGCCATTAAAATGGAATATAGAGGAGCAACAACTGTATGCTGCACAACTGTTTAACTCCTCAAAAATGAAATGCATGCAGCATGGAAACCATTTCCAGCAAGAGCCAAGAAGAAATAATTTTCTGCATAGTAACATATCGCCATTCATCTTTATAGTGCTGATAATTGATAATTTATTGCACTTATGTGTTACTCTTGATTAGTATTTTAGGATTATTTGCTATGTTGCACCGACACGGGACACGAGATATGACACTACACGACACTCCGACACGTTAATTCTAAAAAATGTTAAATTTCGACACGTTAGGACACATTTTGATATTATATAATATTTTTAATTTATGTAGTGTATATTATATTTAATATTCAATAATTTAACAAAAAAATAAAGCTAAACTTATAATACCCATCAATTTTGCAAAGAAACATAAGATATCCCAAATGTTTATATTAAACTCAATAAAATAGTAATCGTAATCAAACAAATCTAATAGTTGGAACTCAAAATACAACGCAATGTAACCTTTCAACCTTTTTTGAGTCTTTGCAACGAGTATTGGAGTGTCGGGAAGTGTCGAAGTGTCGGCGAGTGTCGAAAAGTGTCGGACACGACACGTTAGGGATTTTGAAGTGTCGGTGCTTCATAGATTATTTGGAATGTAAATAATGGTCTTTTGGGTAAAATTGGAATTTTGGCTTTTTATTGGGTTTAATTTATTTCCGTCCTTAATTTCCAGCTTTGGGTTACTGCAGTATTTTGACCATAACACATTCCACAGGTGTCCGATTGACCCCATTCTTGTTGCGTTTTGTAGCTAATTCAGAGAGCTACAAATGTTATGAAGACATAAAAGCCCAGTTCGGACAATATGATAGTCAAAGATAGAGCCCAAGTCAAAAACGAGTTGCTGAAATTTTATTTAATTACATGGATTTAAGTTTGTAATTAGAACTCAATTCTTTTGAGGCCCAAAACCATTGTTTCAGTTTTATTTTTGTCTATGGACCGAAATTAATGGAGCCCTAACCCGGCTTGGATGTGGGTTTAATACAAAAGAACTGTGCTTCCCCCTTACCAAATTCGTTTCTCTTTCCAACTCAGGTTGACATCGCGCGATTGTGGATGTTCAATCTGAGATACACGATCGCGTTCTTGGGAAGAGAATAATCACTAGATTTAGTGGTTAGGTTGATTAACTCAATGATCTCAAATTAATCGGGCTAATATTTTACGATCGCATAAATTGACGCACCGCATTCAACCAAACACTAGGCGATTGCTTAGAGAGGGATTTCCTAAACAATTGCAAGGATCCCAAATTGTTTAGGGTCAACCACGAAATTGGCAATCAATTGTCCAATGACAAATGTCTATGGAATCCTAATTCTAGGTTGATTGTTTTAATTAATCTCGTTTTATTCCCAATCTTTACGTTTTGCTTTATTTCAATTTGAATAGAACAAAAATCCCCCTTTTTATTTTCTGTTTTTAAATTGAGATATAAACATTCTGCAATTTCCTTGTGAGACGATTCAGGTTTACATTTTACTACAAAGATTTTATAAACCTGATTATTTTAATTTACGCAAGTTCGACAGCTCGTGTAAAGTGCCCATTTTAACAATAGAAATTGAAATCTGATGGGCCTAAAATTAAGTGGGTCAGTTAGTTAGTTATTCTAGAATATTCTGTGAGTAAGATAAAATGTAGGCAGTGTGTAGTGTAGGGAGGTATGTATTCACTGAAATGGGAATTGGGAAAAAGATCTCTGGGGATCTCTTGAGACCTATGTCTTTGGCTTTGAGGGTGATTTGAGACCTTTGATTTATCTTTCTGCATTGCCATTTTCTTTAGTCATTTTCCAGTAGTGGAGTCTGTAATCGTTATCTGTTGAAGTTTGTAGGAAGAATATGGAGTTTGTTAATGTTCTGTTTCTCTTTCGTTATTATGGATACTAACTATCACAACATGTATCTCCAAAGTCTTATTGAGTAATAGAAGTATTTTTTCCTGTTCATTTACTGTTAAATTGTTGTTGCATTTGTCTGGTTCCATCATAATCATCCAGAGCTAAATCCTTCCCCCACCCTCCTAGCAGTAAGAAAGTGTATTCATCATTCAACTTTATGACTAAATTGAGAATGCCATAGAGAACCCACCTTCAATATGAAACTAAAAAAACACATTAAAAGCACTAGGTGCTCCCTTTAATATATATTAAAAAATGGAGGTAAAAAACACAACATTCTGTACAGAAATTTAAATCAAAAAGGAGAGGAAAAAAATGATCCAATTAAACCCTGACCTTTGGCTGTTGATCAGGCTTGGGAAATTGTCTTATGTGCACATTTGCAAGCAATAAGATCAAATGCTCTCTCTGATTTGCTACATTGTGCTTCTGTATTTTTTACAAGAGGTGGCAAACAAGTCCCATTGGATTTGTTAGTGATGAAGAAGTCATGCTCTACTAAAAAATACAAGACTCAGATACATTAAAAGATTACCAGCTTCAGACTGTAATTTACCTGAAACCCAAACATTACCCCAAGCCAATCCAGAATGTCCTCATCTTTTTTTTTCTTGGAGTCCTTAGGCCAGGCAAGACCCCTCGTGTTACGAAGAGCAAATACAGCAGCTTGGATCTGTGAAGAGTGATGTATATGTATTTTTATTACAAACGAAAAAAAGATGACCAGAATATCACACACATATATGAAACTGGAGATCATACCTCAGGAAATCTCATTATGGCCTGATTTGCACTATCAGGATCAAGAGGAAGAATATTATACGGAACTAAGATCTCGGTTTTCTCAGCAACTTTATCTTGAGTCTCCAAAATCTGTTACAATGCCAATGGCGGAAGCATAAAGACAAAGGAAAATCAAAATTATAAAGCAAATGCAAATTATAAACAGCTAAATTAAATACAGATAAAGGTTCACATAAAAGGGAACAACAATAGGAAGATAACATCATAGGAGCTAGAAAAGATAACCTCACGATCAACTTCCATAGATTGTGTCATGTTAACAGCCTTCAAAACCTCAAAAAGAACATTAGCAGTCTGATATGCCTTGGTAAGCTGTGCACTGAAAGTAAGAAGACAAAGTCACCACTAGTCACAGAACATATCCTATTGCACATTATCTATTCTAGACAACATACCGATCAGCTTTATCAGCAGCATTTTGTAAAGCTTGAATATATTTTTTGTAGTAATGCTGATAAAAACTCTGCATCTCACGAGCATCACTTTTCTTTACCCTTCCTTTCAATGTTGGATCATTTTCCTAACAAAAAATGGAACAAAATGATAAAAGATATATTTAATTAACAAGAAATACTTTAAATTAATGTTGAGGCCATTGCCACCTCAGAATCTTGATAGGAGCAACCATTCTCACTCATTATACATAACGGAAAAAAGCGTGGTAAATTAGATGTTGAGGAGATTTTGACAGTTTGAATTCAATTTGATATACCATTGATCTATTTCCGAGACAGAAAGCATTAAATGTTAGACTTCTAATGCATGTTAGATCTCTATTGCCAACTTTCCACTCATGGTTATAAACATGTTGTATGATCCAACTACTTAGATAATAATGAAGAACTTGATTCATTTTTCCTTTCAATACTAAATTTTCCTCAGTTATAAAAAATGATAATGCCAAAGGATACAACAACTGAATTTCAAGAAGATACCACACATTGATTTATGAAGTTTCTTTTCCTCGATAGAGGAATAAATTATTGCAAAACTTCCATGAGCATTGAGCAACAAAAAGGCAGTTTTAAAACCATGATCTATTCGTCCATCCTTATTATTGTGGAGTAAAGGAGCAAAACCATAAAAGATTACTGGAAAAGAAACACAATAAGTGTATCTTGTGCAAAGAAAACATGTTAACACTTACTCTTTCTAGACGTTGAAGAAGGGCAGTTTTAAATTGCCGAACACCACGACCACTTGAAGTGGGGTCCAGCCTATGAGCTTTCTCAAATGCATAAAACCGGCCTACAAGAGCAAAATACACATCCCTCAAATAGAAATAGCACCAATAAATAATGAAGGTGCTTATATGGCACACAATGAAGAGTTATTCAGGAAACAAAGGTTTAGAAAACTTAACAAAAGCCTATGCAGGAAATGCACAGATACAAAACTAAGTAGTAGCACGTATAGAATTTCATCCAAGCATAAGCACACAGCAAAATCTAAGGATACTATTGTAGAAAATGGTATTTCGTATATTCCATTTTCCAATAGGGTGAGATTACACCAATAATCAACTCTAATTGACAAAATATTAAAACCGATTATAATTAATCTTTTACTATTAAGGGAATTGATATCCCTCCTAAAATACAAGGATTTGTATCCCGCATGAAACCGCACAAAAGACATAGTAAATGGACTTTGCATGGAAACATAGTAAATCGTGCATGAGCTTATGCTACTGTGGCTTGCATTGAGACAGTGAGTTATACTATACTGAAACTACATCCTAATCAACATAACAAAAGCCACAACTCCACGAGACACATCTCAGTGAACACGAGTTTCTTTCAATCAAGCAAAGCCAAAACATAACAGTTGAGAATGTAAAATAAGAATAACTTACATAGATAAGCAACTCTGGGATGTGTCTTCTCAACCTCATTAGCAACGCGAAGTATGGGTGCAATCTCAACAAGAGATGAAGGCACGACCTCGCTGTTAAATGTCGCCTCACCAAGGTTCCCAGCAGTTTGCGTCCGCGTGATCCGCCTCTGCGGCGGCCCCTGTGGTGGCTCAGACGGCCCCGCCCTCGACGACATTTTCCCACAGATCTAACCTCCCTTTCGATTCACCAAAAACAACAATGCAGAGAGCAGATACAAACACAAAGTGAAAGATAAGACTCTGGTTTCAGCATCCTGCAACGAGAGAAAAATAAAATAAAACTTTGCATGTAAAAATAACAATGCATAATGAATGCGAAGAAATGATGGTTTGCGTTGAGGAAGGTAACTAGTTACAAATGAGAACTACCGAGAAGAATTGCAGTGAAAGCAGAAGCCCTAAGAGAGAGAGAGAGAGAGAGAGTCGTGAGAGTGGAAACAAAACAAAATAAAGTAGATAGTGCGCGTGAGCTAGTGAAGAAGTTGCTATTGCGGACACAGAGCACACTGATGCTTGAACCAGAGTCAAGCCAAGTCAAGTAGTGGGTCCAGTTCTTTTGGGAATCCAATGAAAATGTACAATATCTTTGTCAAAATGACGATTGTGCCATTCAGCTCCTGATTCGAATTTTAAACAGTAACGGCTTTTTTCAATTAATATATTTTAACGGTTGGTTTGGTGGATATAATATGATAGTAATAGATAGAAAAAGAGAATTAGATAAGATATGAAATTATGGGTATACATAACAATTATTCTGTTTTGTGGCATTATTTTTTAAAAGAAATAATTTTTTTTATTTGTATGTCTTGAAATAATTTTTGAGAAAAAAAAATGTGTTTAATAATATGTTTTATTTTTATTCCGAAAATAAGAATTGCATTTGATAACACAACAAATAATATAATAAAAATAATTCCTATCAAGCATAAAAAATTTCTGGATCATCATTTTCTTTTTCACATGGTATGGTGGTGGTAGCGGCGGCGGCGATAGTGTGATGGTGGTAATGGTGGCAGTGGTGGCGGTCGCGTGCTTATGGCATGGTGGTGGTGGTGACCTGGAAAGCACGGACACGCAAATTTTTTAAAATTTGCTTGTCGGACACGTATTCGACACGGACACGCTTGGACACGCGTCTGACACGTAGTCAACTCTCCGACACGTTCTGACATGTTTTTCTGACACGCAGGCAACTTTTTCCGACACGTAGTCAACGCTCGGACACGTTTTCGGACATGCTCGGACGCGTTTTTTTCTTAAATCTTAATTTTATTTTGTTACCTAAATATAAAAGAAATAATTTATAAATTAATTTTTTTCTTATGAAATTTGACATGAAAAGTTAACAGAGTACGAAAAATTATTTATATTTATATTTATATTTATGTTATGAAATTTAAATATTTGATTGGTTATATGACTTATTATGGACTCTTATATGTATTAAATATAAATTATATTATATATATTAAAAATTTTATTTAATAGCAAAACGTGGCCTAACGTGTCGAAATATGATATTTTTTAGAATTAACGTGTCGGCGTGTCATGTCCCGTAACCGTGTCCGTGCATCATAGGTGGTGAGAGGCTGAGAGCAGTAATTGTATCTCATTTTGTGCCCGAAAATAAAAATAATAATTTTTTTTCTATTCCCCAGCATAAAAATTAAACCGATTAATCCGGAGAACAAAAAAATAAACCAATTTTACCAAATGAGTTTTCTATCCATTTCAGCTCCCGCGAACAAAAAAAAATATTCCGAAAAAGTTATCATGCACATCTTATGAGTCTAATGTGTACTGGACAAGTAGTTTGATAAGATAATGTTATCCTATCTAGAGTTTGGGGTGAACCATATTGTGCATGATATAATATAAATAGATAGAAATACACCACACACAAAAAGATAGAAATACCCCCAATAATATAATTTCAGATGATATTTTTAAACTTTTTTTTTTGCTTATTTACATATTATTTCTTATTTTAAATTATTTTAAAATTTAAAAATTATAATTTTAAATAAAATACATAAATAACTTTCAAAAAAATTTACAATATTAAAAATTATATCCTCACTAAATAAATTTAAAAAATTAAGCATTAAAAATTGTCTCCTATATTGTATGTATCATAGTTCAAAAATGATGTTTCATTTAACTATTAACTTTTGTATCATTCAAAAATCATGTTTCATTCAATTCAAGTAATTAGAGTAATAAAGTTACTAATAACCAGCTTACCAAAAGAGCAAAATGTCATTAATAACCAAGGTTCTCAAATAGGTGGCATGCAACAATAATAAAGGAACTATAGGCAAAGTTCTTGAGAAAAAAATTCCATATAACTTTAGATACTTCCATGACATAATACCAGAGTTCCAACTCCAAATCCATGTTAAGCAAAAACAGAGATTGGTAGAAAAAGATAGAGTAGAAAACAGAGAGAAAAGTTTAAGAAAAAAGAAGAAAAGAAAAACGGAGATAACTTAAAATAAAGAGACTTAAAACAAAGAGAATCTCCACCGGAAGTTAGTCGCTCATCGTCGTTTGCTAAAAGTGGAAAGGTTAGACGTTGTTGGTCGAGTGAAACTTACATTTTTTTAGATGATATGAGACATCATTGCTATTCTATCCAATCCTAACCTAGCTTCCCCAACATGACAAGTTATCATGTGTTGAATAGGATAAAATGAAGCAATATGATAAACTAATCATATCATATTGATCCACCAAACAATAAATAAAAATAAGATATGATAAGTGCTCCAAACAAGCCCTAAAAGAATTGATTGTGGATAAAGATTAATGATTGCATCAATTTTTTTTAAACTAAAAGTTATTTTTAAACTAAAGTTAAAAATAAGACTTAAAAGAATTTGATGATTATATAAAGTGCATCTGATTTTAATATTTTGTCAATCTAATTTTTTTCTTATAACTCAATTCTTATACGCATAATTGCTCCCAAGATTGTGACGTTCTTCCAAGTTTCTTTAATAATTAGAAGCTTAAAAAGCACCTTCATACTGCATTAATTTTTTTTCGCTTAAATAAGATTTGAGTTATAATGTGAGTATTTGAAAACATCATCCTTTAATCACTTTTTTTCTTAAAAGTTTATGATAATAAACTTTTAATTTTTGGTAAATTGAAATTTTTATACATAGCTTCAATTATGAACTTTGAGTTAATTATTATACTTTAAAAACATATTTCACTACACAATAATATTACATGTGTTTATCAAGGATATCTGAAATACAAGAATACACTTTGTTGGATCTTATAGTTTGGTGATCAATGGTGATGCTCAATTGACATATTGGAAATATATAATGTAAGTTAATACTAGATAATTTCGAGTTGATCAATGGTGATGCTCAATTACCATACATGTGGATTAATTGACACAAAATTACTTTATCTTAATTAGTAATTTCGAGTTGAATTCCTAAAAATACAACTCGTGAACTTACACAGCTCAAACCTGGATTACTCAATGTGACCAGATACAAATGGTTTGTAAAAAAGAAAAAGACAACCGTGAATATGCAAGTTATGAATTAATGAATGCTCTAGGAGGAATACCTCATAATCATAGTCCATAGATAACGGCCTTTTGACCCTTATGACCCTTAATTAATAACTAATTACCAAATTGCCCTTCATTCAAAACTATTTCGAAAATTTACCCTCCCCAACAAACATAACATCAATCTGCCCCTGTTTGACCGTTGACCACGAAGCCTACCCGGGTACACCATTACCTACCCGGGTAATTTTTGAAACTTTTTATCTACCCGAGTATGTAGGGGTGTACCCGGGTAGAGTTCTTGAATCTGGGAAAATGGTTGAATTATTTACCCGGGTATGGAGCAGTGTACCCGGGTAAACATCGACGGTAGGGTTTTAAAATACCCCAGCAGCCCCATTTCGAAAACCCACAAAAGGGGTACCCGAGTAGAGCTGCTGGAGGAGTGATTTCAGGCATAATCTTGCACCAATTCGTCTTGTTTCTGATCATCATTCGCGGACCTTGCAACCTCTCTGCCTTCTACCGATTGAAATCGATCAAAGGTGCATTTTTTTTCTTCAGTTTTTTCAATTATGTTATGATTTCTGTTCTGATTCATTGTATTTTCGTTTATATCATTTGATTCTGTCCGAATTATTTTATCAATTTCTATGTCATACGCTTACCCTAACCCTAACCCTAACCCTGAATCTAACCCTAACCCTAACCCTAACATGTATCTAATTTCTGATTTTGGTTATTTTTTCAGTTTAATAGTGTGACACAATGACCTCTCGACGTGTTTCAAAGCTGCCAGTGACCCATTCCGAGAGAAGAACCAAGAGTCGTCACGACGGGTCGTCATCCTCTCAGCCCCAGGCTGCTTCGAGTCAGGCTCCGGACTTGACGTTCGGATATTTGTTTGAGGATGACATACCTTCACACGAGAAGTTCGTGAAGTTTTTCATGACCCGGAAGATCTGCGAACCGAAATCACTGGATTCGGCATTCTTCAACTTAGAGCATTTTGACATTGTGCCGCTTCTTGAGCAGACACATTTACTTCACCTGGCGGAGATGCGGTGCCCATACTCTGAGGTTATGGTAAGAGCCTTCTACCAGAACATTGGCTACTCGCAAGGCGAGCTGACTTCCCGTGTCTGCGGGATTGATATCATCATGACTGCTCCTATCTGGACGGAGCTACTAGGGTTCGATTTTGATGGTGTCACAGGAGCAGCACTATATGATGGAGACAGCCATCATATATTTGGTGATTATAACCGGGAGACCATTGTTACAGAGACTAGGAGGGCAGACGCTGAGCCCGGTCATTTTGCTCATTATCCTGTTAGCAACTTGTCAGTTTCTGCTCGCATTCTTCATTATGTGGTGACACATATTATTTTCCAGCGCTCGCATAATCACTCAAAGGTGCTGGAAGGGTACTTTGTCATCCTGTGGGCCCTCCTTCACAGTCAGCAGGTGAACTGGAGGCATTACATATGCATACTGATGTGGAAGGCAACCAAGTCAAAGAAGGCTGAATTGCCTTTTGCATTTCTGGTGCAGAAGATTCTACATAGATTTGGAGTGCCTATGGCAAAAGAGACCTTGAAGATCGCCAGAGGCTGGAATGCTATATTTGGTGAGAGGCTCCTGAAGCAGTGTGGGATCCTACCGAACAGAGCGGGTATCTGGACGTGGAAGAAGGCACCAGAACCACCTGAGATCCCATTCCACCACGATGCTGAGATGGAGGATGCACCTGCAGGTGATGTGTTGGTCTTTATGAGTTTATGCAATTTTGTGTTGTTTATTTTTTAATGTGGTATTTATAAGATGTGTTTTTCATGGTTTATGATGTAGGCCTTGATGATGATGACGATGATGATGGCGTTGCTGAGGTTGATGTCAGACCGACACGTCCCACCCGCAGTCGGCGACCACCAGCTCCTCCTGAGGGTGGATGGACACTTGATCATGTCATGGGATCCATATATAATCTGACTACTGACTTTAGAGGATATAGACAGAGCACGAGCAAGTGGCGGAACCAGATGGACACAAGGGTTGCACGGTTGGACACAAGGGTTTCACGCTTGGAGGGTTTAATTGGTGAGGGTGCCCATACTCAGGAGGAGGAGGAGGATGATGACAATGGGGATGACACACAATCAGATGAAGAGAATGGGGAGGACACGCCATCAGATTAGTGTGTCCATAGGGTTTCATATCATTGATTTAGTTTGATGTAATGTAGTCATTTTGGTACATTTAGGAACTTTACCTACATTGCATGGATGTTTTTGTACTGGATGTTCAAAATTTGAATGAATGAAATTTTCGTTTTGCGCACGTTCAGACTTGTTGGTTCTATGCATTAGTATGGGAACTTGCATTAATATTGTCATAATTAATTTGGAAATCAATTCAACCCAAAGTACTTTAATATTCATGTTCAACTTTCATTGGCGCACATCTTGATTACTGCATCCTATTTCTACGAAATCAATCCACCCCTGAGTCATACTGTATGTAGGTATTACACAACAATTACCAAAATGCAAAAAAAATGGCCAAAACAGCATCTGCAACTGGTCTACCCGGGTACCACGAACTGGTCTACCCGGGTAGGATGTACTCGGGTATATCATTACGAGTTACCCGGGTAGACCAGTTGCAGATGCAGCAACAGGTGCTGTTCAATCCATTTTTTTTGCATCTTGGTAATTGATGTGTAATACAATAACCTTAATTGTCTCGGGGAAGGGGTAAATGGGTATGGTAGACATTCGGATTGCACAATACGGAACGAGTGACTCGCTAAACTTAACAGATACATTTCAACAATACATTTCAACAACACAAGAATACAGTTCAACAATACATTTCAACAACACAATACATAACTAATACAAGATAAAGTTTAGGGTACAAGGAAACAAAACAATACGTAAAGTGATTGTCATTACAAAACAAAGTACTACACAAAAACAATACGTAATCATGCTTGTCTTAGTCTCAATGGACATGTACGAATGTTATGTCCAACTTGCTTGCAATGCTTACATCTGCTCTGACTGCTAGAGGGTTGAGACTCAACCCAATCCATCTCATTCTGAATCCTTGAAGACTTTGGTCTTCCTTTTGCACGTACCAACTGAGCATCCGGAATTACAGTAGGCCCAACAACGGATGGAATCAACAATTCATTGCCAATAGGAAACCAGTGTGCAGCATATACTTTAGCAATGGTTGGAATTTTGAAAACATGATCCACATAATCATAATGGTTTAGCTTGGCTACCTTGCAAACTGCTAATACATGACTGCAGGGATACCTCCTTGCTGTAAACCTACCACACTGACATGTACGATTGATTAAGTCCACTCTCATGGTGTCACCGACCTCGTGTGTAGATTGATTGTAGGCATCCTCAACCTCAAACAATAACAGCTCACTATCATATATCCTCACACGATAAGTGCCGGCCAATTCATCATTTTTTTGCAAAGCTACCTCAACCTACTTTGAAATTATCCAACCTTGTGAGATATCTTTTTCAATCCCTTCACGTCTCTTGACGAAATACTCAACGGGTCTACTGAATGTCATCTTGACCAATGCAGTTATAGGCAGATTTCGTGCTCCACGAAGCACCTTATTCACACACTCAGATAGGTTAGTTGTCATATGACCAAACCTACGTCCTGTCTCATCATACGACCTGCACCATTGCTCTTTCGGAATCGCATCCAACCATGAAGCAACTTCAGGATTGTTCTCGATAAATTCCTTGTATCTAATGTCGAAATTTATCTTTGAACATGTGTACCCTGCAAAAAACCATGACATATGCATTGGTTAGTGAATTTCATCAACGTTTTCTTCAAATGGTTGAAAATGTGAGTAATTATATCGTACATTACCTAATTTCATCAACGTTTTCTTCAATTCCACATTCCTAAAACGGGTATTGAAGTTGCTTCCGATGTGACGTAGACAAAATACATGATAAGCATATGGAGGCTGCCACCCTCCGTGATCTTTCACCGCCCTTATGATGCTTCGATGACGATCGGATATTAGACAAATACCATGCCTATGTGTGACATGAAAACGTAAAAGGCTAAGAAACCAAGACCAATCATCCAACCTCTCACCTGGAGGAACAACAACAAAGTCAATAGGGATGGGCTCAGAAATTATTTACAGTATGAAGTGGCAAAGAAGGGTCACATGCTTTCACATACTCCAAAGCAAAATTATTTACTCACCTGGAGGAACAACAGCAAAGGCAATAGGGAGCAGAAATCCATCTCCATCCTGAGATGTTGCAATCAATAGAGTACCTCTGTACTTCCCATACAGATGAGTGCCGTCAATTTGAATTATAGGCTTGCAGTGTTTGAATGCTTCAATGCATTGGTGAAATGTCCAAAAAACCCTTTGAAATACGGCCCTGTCTGTATAAACCCGACGTTCATCAAAACATTGATTTGTATCAAGCTTGAACACAGAACCCACATTCACCTCCGTCATATACTTCAGCCAATTTGGCAAGAATCCGTACGATTTCTCCCAGTCACCAAACAACTTAACGATGGCCTTCATTTTTGCCTTCCAGGCCTTCCTGTACGTTATGTTGTATCCATATGTTCCCTGTATCCTCTCCTGTATCAGAGCTGGTCTTGTGGATGGATCTTCTTTTAACATATCTGGAAAAAAAAATTAACTTTACCATATTCTCAATTAATCTGAATCATTAAATACACAGTAGAATACATACTCATTATAGCCGCACAAATGACATTTGAATCCAACTGTCTATGATCCTGTGCTAGGCCTTGATTTAGGCATGTGTGACCTTGACCCCATTTACGGACCACCCAATTAGCTCCCTTCTTCGGCTTAATTGCCCTCATATACCATGGACAACCGTCAGCATGGTTTTTACACTTCATAACAAATCTTGACTCGTCGCTTTTTTCAACTATGGCTGTCCTGCGCCCCTTCATACAATGTATCTTCACAGCATGTTGCAATTCTGGTTTGGACCCAAATTCTTGTTGCACAAATAACGGATCTCCTAACTTCCAACCTCCGTGCAAGTCATCATCGCCATATAGGATCTCCAACTCGTCATTAGGGTGCGCCCAGTTAATGAATGAATAATGTTGGCTTTCATTCCAGAATGCAGACCCTGCATCTAAAGATCAACTCTCATTTGTCTGAATGAATACCACCACAAATAATAAATTGTCTAAAGCAAATGTTCAAATTTAATAACTTACCACTACTGACTGGGTCGACATGAAGTGGTGACAAGGCTGGGGTACCGAGACTTACAGCGCTCATGTCAGCCTCAAAATTACCGTCCACATCAGTGTCTGACGAATCACCTTCTGGAATAGCACTTTCAGGTTCTCCCTCATCTTCGCTGTCCACATAGTCCTCGTCTTCATCCTCATCCAATGCTACCTGAGGAGGTGCAGAAGATCGTACAACTGTATCTTCTTGACCGGTACAGTGTGCAGTAGTGGTTGTATGCACCGGTAAAGATGAAGATATCAACTTCAACATATATCTCAATATATTTTAATACTTTCCATTCAACAAACGCATCTGTTACGAACTCCACATCTTCATCATCATTTATATCGTTTCCAATGTAGTATATTGTATCCATATCCACTACAGTCTCTAACCTGGCTATCATGCGGTGGATGGAATGTATGCCTTCTGACCCCATTTTTTGAAGAATTCTCTCCTTCAGTTCATTGCATGTAGTGCCCACTTTGATTTTCATCGTTTTTGTTTTTCCTTCAAATCGGACACCGTTCGGACCTTCAAAATGCCTCCCATTGTAGTAAATAACTATAGGAACCATGTTTGGACTTGAACTCATCTTTCACACAAAAGTTAGATCTAGGTTTTGGGTTTGGAGGTTGGTTCGGATTTTTGAGCACAAAATGGGAGTGTGGAGATGTAATCTCAATGTCCCACCAAGATTCAGCTTTCTGAAATGATGAGATGAAATATGTGTGATGTTTCGGATTAGAGAGGGTAAGAGAGAGAGATTTGGGGTTTCAAAAACCCTATACCTCGCGACAATGGCCGAAACCCATACATATTGGGGTTTCTGGACGCGATTTACCCGGGTACACTGATCCATACCCGGGTAAATAATTCAACCATTTTCCCAGATTCAAGAACTCTACCCGGGTACACTCCTACATACTCGGGTAGATAAAATTTTTTCAAAAATTATCCGGGTAGGTAATGGTGTACCCGGGTAGGCTTCGTGGTCAACGGTCAAACAGGGGCAGATTGGTGTTATGTTTGTTGGGGAGGGTAAATTTTCGAAATAATTTTGAATGAAGGGCAATTTGGTAA